>NW_024425230.1:37843211-37993742 GCF_017311325.1 Ursus maritimus
CTTCCTTCCTTCCTTCCTTCCTTCCTTCCTTCCTTCCTTCCTTCCTTGAGAGTGAGCAGCAGGGGAGGGGCAAAAGGGGAGGGGGAGAGAATCTTTTTTTTTTTTTTTTAAGATTTTATTTATTTATTCGACAGAGATAGAGACAGCCAGCGGGAGAGGGAACACAAGCAGGGGGAGTGGGAGAGGAAGAAGCAGGCTCGTAGCGGAGGAGCCTGATGTGGGGCTCGATCCCATAGCGCTGGGATCACGCCCTGAGCCGAAGGCAGACGCTCAACCGCTGTGCCACCCAGGCGCCCCGGGGGAGAGAATCTTAAGCAGGCCCACACCCAGTGTGGATCCTGATGTAGGGCTCAATCTCACGAGCTGAAATCTGAGTTGGACACTTAACTGACTGAGCCACCCAGGCACCCTGTGAACTCCCCGTTTTTTGTTTTGTTACAAATTCTAGAGACCCAGCCTATTTTCAGCCATCACCTACTTTCTTCTTTGTAGTGTTCTCTTCCCTACTTTCCAGGTCTGGCTGTATAGTGGGTTACTGCTTTCCTAAGTGCTCCCAGAGCAATCACTTGTTCCTGTTCTCTTTTAAGGATTTCATTGTCAATTATTACTTCTCTCATCTCAGTAGGACTTTTTGATTGGAACTACCCATTTATCACAGTCAGTTTGAGATTATACTCTCTAATGAAGTCCTAGTCTTCAGGTGTTACTGATTAAAGACAGATTTATAAGCATACAAACTACAAGACTAGGTCATATTGTTAACCTTTTAAAAGAAATTTTATGTACTCAACCAGTATTTTCCTTAAGATCTGCAGCCCTGCTGAAACAAATGCTTGTTTGAAGTCATAGTTCAAAATTGAAGAGTTTGGTAGAGATGGCTTAGGATTAAATCATTTTCAAAGTAAGGATTACCATTTGAACTCTTTGGTAATAGAATATACCAAGAATTCTGAGTAACACCTGAATCCAGAAGTATGGTCTTACTATATGTGCATGGTGGCCTAAGTAGACAGAGCTACAGATAAATAGCTTTCCCTTATAGAATGAATTCTCTCTGAATTTAGTTAACAGCTGCTTTAATATGAAGAATATGAAAGCTTTTTATATTGATTTTTTCCAACCTTCAGTTCTTGGTACAAAATAGGGGTTCAATAATATTTGTTGAGTTAATGAATTTGATTGGTGGCCTATAGAATGTTAAGTATTTTGTATGTAACCTCAGTTTTCCTTATAATGCATTACTTTTTATCTCTTTAGGAAAAGCTGTTACTAGAACCAATGTTTGAAGTTCCTAATTCTGATATTGTATGTGTGGAGGTTGACAAAGAAGTAGTAGAAGGGAAAAAGGAACCAGGATATATCCGGTAAAGTGTATTGTCAAGCTTGAACAAATCTAAAAACTTAAGATCAGCTGTTTATTGCTGTGGTTTATTGGTCTGTCACAAAAATATAAGTGTCCTTATATTCACAGGATGCAGTAATCATAAATTTTCTGTAGAAAAGATGTTCTAATTTTGGTTTATAAAATAAAATAATAGTATTTTGTGAGTCTTTGAATATTGATCTTCAAAATTAGCCTTCCCCTAAGGAAGAAGTATCAAAAGAGACATAAAGTCATCCAAATGAAGAGATTTAAATGAACTTTGCTCCTAATTCTGTCATTTATGAATGACTTGTTTCAGCTCTTTAATAGAATTCTTTCTCGGCTGTATCATGTCGGTTGACAGATTAGACAAGTCTTTCATTGCTTCATTTATTTATCCCAGGGGTCAGCAGAGTTTCTTGTAAAGGGCTAGGGGAATACTTGAGGGCCATACAATCTGTATTGCGGCTACGTACCATTGCCATCAGAGCACAGTAGCAGCCATAGATAATCATAAATGAATGAGCATGTCTGTGTTCCATTAAATCTTTATTTAAAAAAACAGGTGATGGGCTTTATTTGGCCAGCAGGCTGTAGTTTACTGACCCCTGATCTAGTCAATGAATATTTATTATACAGTGTTTGACAATAATGTTACATACCAGAAATTTCTGTTTTAACTAAGTCATAAGGTATATTATGTTTTATGTTTGCTTACCTTCTGAGATAACTTTAGGAGGTAGTTGATTGATTAGTTATTCAGAGACATAATCTTTTATTGGTTAATGACAATATGTGAAGAAATTATAGTGGTCTAATTATAATTTTGACTAATTTGAGTCAAGTCAGATTTGGTCAGAAGTTATTGACTTCTTGACTCCAAATATATGCTAAATGTCAAGCATTTGAGTTGAAATAATAGATTCTACTTTTTTGGTGAAGAAATGGATTTCTTAAGACTTCGCAGTTGAAGCCTTTGTTAATTTATTTCAGTAATAAATTTGTTAGGGAAAGTATTGGGAAAATTACTCACAACTCTTGGTTATGCAGGCTTAATGTTTCCTGTATTTCACCACTAAGCAATATGAATATTAAAAGTGCTCTTAATATTTTCCTTTTTGGGGTGTTTTTTCTAGCTAGGTGGATTAAATTATTATTTTGAGTCTAGAGATCATGTTTCCCCCTAATTTTTATTTAAAAAAAAAAACAAAAACAAAAAATCTAATGGCTTTTTATGATAGGGCTCCAACGAAAGAATCCTCCGAAGAAGAGTATGACTCTGGAGTTGAAGAAGAAGGATGGCCTCGTCAAGCAGATGCAGCAAACAGCTAAACTGTCAGGCTTCTGTATATAAAACTTTTCCTTCTTTTGTTTATGATCGTAACTGTCTCTACAGTCTGACATTAAAAGCATTGGATCTATCTTGGATATCATACATGGTCAGAAGCTTTTAGGATAAAAATCAGATCATGTATGTTACGTAACATCACATTGATTTATACAGAGGACATTATGTGGACTTCAATGATACAATGTTCAGAGATAAAATGTACATTATTTTGGTTGAGTTTTTTAAAAATATGCTTTAACAAGATTCTTAGGAGTTCCTTTAAGCAATGCAGGTGTTGCAATAACCGTGGATTTTACAATAATGTTACTCTACAAATGGGAAAATAAATTCTTTAAAATTAAAGATGGGGATACCATTTTTTAGTTTAACCTTTTTCTACCCATATCTGTTACCTGAAAATATTGGAATTTTATTCATCTTAAAAATTGGAATAGGTAGTCTCCAAGTAGTTAAAAATTTCATGGAAAAAGTACCCTGAAGAACCATATTTTGCTGATTTATTTAGCTATGTTCTTAGTCTTATCTGCTAATGCATGATACCAACTTCCCAATCTGTACTGTAGAAAAGGCCGTTCCCTTGCTGACTTGTCCGATTTATTTTCTATCTTTGATCCATTTTAGTATGTATGATGAGTGTGGCAGATGGAGTTGAAGTCTGCCTAACTTCAGGAAAGCACCATCTAATTCTAAAAGTATCGTGCAGCATCAGTCATAGTAACAGCCATGAGCTAAACTAGCCTAATATTGTGCACTTAACTAAAGTGCTTAGCTAGTTTTGTTTTCTATTTTGGTACTGGATATTTGTGTAATTCCTTGGTTTCGTAGAACATTGAAGAAAATCTATGCTTTGCTATCAGCAGAAATGAATGTGTTCACACTAAAATATAAGTTATTAACCTCCATTATATAATAAAACTAAACAGTGGGGGAAATTTGGAGGGGCTTAACAATGAAAGTTATTTCATTTGATTTTATAAATATTAAAATATTTGGGTACCTTTTAAGCTGAATAATGATGCAACTTTCCGCACTATGCGTTCAGTTCAACCTCATTGAAATTGTTTAAATCAGAGTACATTTAAATATTTGTTTTCATTATTTGGTTTATAGATTCTTGAGTTTTCCTTTTACCCCCTTTTTCTTAGGGAAAAAACTTTAAGCTGTTAGCAAATTCTAAATCGTTTTGATGAAAAATTTGGCTTTCTGTGATGTAATAAGAGATTTGAGATATCTATTTATGGCTGGGTAGGACCAGAAATGTACTTTTGCAGAGTGTTTAAGCCTGGTTGCTATAAAATGGAACAGAAACAAGTATCCTTCTTAGTCTCTATTAATGGTTAAAGTTCTTCTCAGGAAGTCTTCCATATTATAACTGTTCATTATCTTTCTCTTATAGCATCATCGTTTTCCTTTTTGTAGAGTGAAAATTGGAGTAGCTACTAAATATATTAAGGGTAATCCTCCAGAAATGGACTGGGAGACATTTTAGTCACAACTTATATTTGGTTTTGGAAGTTGTTAACAAAGCATAATTGATGTTTTTAAATCAAACAGAGTATAACTACAATTTGTATCTTGAAACTTATGTTTTGGCATTTGAATAAAACAAAAGTACTAAATGAAAGCCAGTGTGGTGTTATGTCCATATACAGTGCCATTTTTAAAAGGACACAGATATTATGAGCTGCTTTATTCTAGTGATTGGTTAATCCTTGGCACTTTCATATCCAATAAATTCTCCTAGTTGTAGATTCCACAGATAAAGTTCTGTTATTAAAGTTTATGTTAAACATTTATTGAAAACCTCCACTTAAATGTCCTGCATGGGCCCCACACTAGATTAGACCAAGTTTTTCAAGAAGATTACTAGTCTACTAGGGGAAGAAAACACAAACATCCGTGCATCATAATAATGGAAATGAGGTAGATATCAGGTATGGTGACACAAAAGGGGGTGGCCCAGATGGGTCTGGAAGATCAAGAAGGAATTTGCCAGAAAGAAATAATGAAAATTAAATCAAGATCTTGTCAAATGTGAAACAACTAGGGAGATTTAGGAGTTAGTTGAGAAATCCTAAGCTTATTTTTCACATGTCTTTTCAGGTATACTGCAAGTTCCACTAGGGTGAAAACTATATTCTGTTAACTATAGTCAGCACCTACCATAATGTCTCCCATATTGGGTGCTCCAAACATTTTTTTTTTTTAAAAGATTTTATTTATTTATTCAACAGAGATAGAGACAGCCAGCGAGAGAGGGAACACAAGCAGGGGGAGTGGGAGAGAAAGAAGCAGGCTCATAGTGGAAGAGCCTGATGTAGGGCTCGATCCCATAACGCCGGAATCACGCCCTGAGCCGAAGGCAGACGCTTAACCGCTGCGCCACCCAGGCGCCCCGCTCCAAACATTTTAAAACAATATCTTGTAAGCCATGTTAGGTTGTAATTTTATGCAGAAAATAGTAGGGCATTATTAAAAGGGTATTAACTAGGAGAGTTGCCCATCATTAGATGTGTATTTTAGATTGTTGGGAAGGGAAGGCTCTGAGGAAAATGGAGGGGAAATGACTAGAGGCCTTGTTGTGGACAGTCCTCCAGCACTTGGCCCTCTCTTACCTCATCATTTTCCTCCTGTTTTTCAGATGAGTTCTCATCATGCAAACAAAACTTTGAATTCACATCCACTTCACAGTAAACTAAAAGTTGGTTTTCCTGTTTCCAGTTCCCTTTCAGACTTGGATTCTGGGCGAGATGAGATGCTATTGGAAGGTTTTGCACAGGGAAATATCTGACCTAAGTTTTAAAAGACCACTCAGGTTGCAGTATAGCGGACTATAGAGGAGCAAGGATTGAATCAGACACACTCAGGTCTTTTTTATTTATTTTTTTATTATTTTTTTAAAAGTTTTTTTTAAAGATAATGGATTGGACTAAGGGTATAGTAGTGGAAGAGTAGATGGGTAGGTATTTTGCATATCTGGAAATAAGTGGTATCCCATGTTCTTGAATGGGGAAACTCAGTATTATAAAGGTGCCTATTAACCCTATATTGATTTATGAATTTAGTATTGCAATAAGATACCAAGAAGTTTTAAAATTGAAAGTAGGGAAATAGATTCTAAAGTACATAAGGAAAAATAAACAAGAATGAAAAGCAAAATGATAATGTACACTCATAGTGCTTACTGTATGTCACTGTGTTCATTTAATGGAACTCTATGAGGTAGGTGCTGTTACCAACCCCTATTATAAATAAACTGAAGCCCAGAGTGCTTAAGTAGCTTTCCCAAGGTCACACAACTAGTAAACAACAGCCAGGATTTAACCCCAAGTAGACTGGTTCCATAACCTCTCCACTTAACACTGAAAGAAGAATGAGGAGGGGGGCGCCTAGGTGGCTCAGTTGCAGGGTCCTGAAATTGAGCCCCACTTTGGGCTCCTTGCTCAGCGAAGAGTCTGCTTCTCCCCCCCCCGCCCCTCCCCTTCATGCTCTCCCTCTCTCCTCTCAAATAAATAAAATCTTAAAAAAAAAAAAAGAATGCGGAGGGGCTCCCTCTTCTATTTAAAAAACTTCACTGAAATATAAATATAGGGGCACCTGGGTGGCTCAGTCAAGTGTCTGCCTTTGGCTCAGGGCATGATCCCAGGGTCCTGGGATCGAGCCCCACATCAGGCTCCCTGCTTCGCTGAGAGCCTGCTTCTTCCTCTCCCACTCCCCCTGCTTGTGTTCCCGCTCTCTGTAAAATAAAATCTTTAAAAATATATATACATATAAATATAAAGCTTTAAAAACTTTAGTGTGTACCAGTGCATGAATGAATAGACCAATGGAAAAGGAAAACCAGAAATATATATATGAGAATTTAGTATTGGAAAAGAATGAAGCCAAATATAGGAATTTAGTATTGGAAAAGGTGATACTTCAATTTAGAAAAAGAATATTTAGTAATAAATGGTATTTGATGTAGGAAAGATGTTAGGGTTCGAAGCCAATGGTCAAGAAAGAATTCTTGAGACATCTTTGGTGCAAAAAGATCGTTTTATTAAAGCATGGGGACAGGACTCATGGGCAGAAAGAGCTGCACTGGGGTCATGAGTGGCCCATTACATACTTCCAAGTTGGGAGGGTTAGGGATAGGGGAAGTCTCTAAGGAATCTGAAGCAAGGTTTTCCGGACCTTGAGGGGCTATTGGGAAAAGTCATTTATTACTGTCTAATAAAACCTTAGTCATGAAACCCTTCAGATGTGTATCAGTAGGTCATATGCTTGCAGGATGATTGCCAACCTGCATCTTGGGGAGTAGAGATAAAGGAAATTTCCAAAGGTATTTTTATATGTTAAAGTAGACTTACAGGATTCTGGGGGGTCGGGCTAAAATTGCCTTTTGTCCTTAGCAAACTATTAACATCTAGGCAGCGGAGTTCCTAGAGGAATGTCACTCCGCCCGTTTTAAGGACTTGTCAGTGGGCTGTAGATAGTAAGGAAATACATTTTGTCTGTGTTTCCCACATCAGTATTGACAACTGAATATCTAGAAATTATATGTTATCTTACATAATAAATTTAAGATAAAAATTGAAGCCTTTATGTACAGTATTTACAATGATATAAGTAAAAATGTTATTAAAAATTTCTGAGAAATATTAGAGGTTTCTTGGGATGTGGGGTCAGGCATTGATAGTTCTCATGGTATATGATGCAGTTTTGGAATGCTGGTGAGGTCTGGAGCTGACGGTCAAAAGAATTCTTGAGACATTTTTTGAGGCAAAAAGGTGGTTTTATTTAAAGCACAGGGACAGGACCCGTGGGCAGAAAGAGTGCTGCACTGGGGTTGTGAGGAATGGCTAATTGTATACTTAAATACTTGGGAGTTGGGAGAGGTAAGGAAAGAGAAGTGTCCAGAGGACTTCGATATGCTAAAGAAGGCTCTCCGAATACTGGAGGCCCGGCTATTGTAAAGCTAAGGCAGTTTTTCCCTCCAGCAAAGCATTAACATTAAGATAGTTGGGAGTTTCCTGAAGGAATGTTATATTCTGCCTGCCTCAAGTATTTGTCAATGGGCTTCAGTTATAAGGAAATTTTATTTACGTTCCCTTCTACCTTTGTTTTCGACACCACTATGGAGGGGAGGGTGATGTTAGGGCTCCAGGAAACTGAGTCTATGGGTTTTCGAAAGTTAGGCTATTGATGAGAATGCTTTTTCCTTGTAAATCACTAAGACATTTGTAAACTGATGGTGACTCCTGTGGTCTCTATTAGTTAACCGTTTGTTTTTCCCTTCCCTTAGTTTTAGGGCAGCCAGGAGTGCCTGAAGAGTGTCACACAAATCCCACCTGGGGGGGGGGGTGGTTGTGGGATGTCAGTTGTGCTTTGTCCTCAGCTTGCCTTCTGATCCCTCAATCAGTATAGATATGGACTCTTAACCAAGGGGTCCTCTACTATCACTCTGAAAAGTAAAGATCTAATGTGATATCAACTGGACATCCAAAGTGGGGAGGGTGGGGGGGGAGAACCTCAACCTAAGTCTCACACCTTATACAAAAATTAACTCAGACTGGATCACAAAGTCCAATGTAAACCTACAAAACTTTTAGAAAAAGCACAGGAGAAAATTTTCAGGATGTAGAGCTAAGTAAAGAGTTCTTTTTTTTTTTTTTAAAGATTTCTATTTATTTATTTATTTATTTATTTATTTATTTATTTATTTATTTATTTATTTATTTATTTGACAGAGATAGAGACAGCCAGCGAGAAAGGGAACACAAGCAGGGGGAGTGGGAGAGGGAGAAGCAGGCTCCCAGCGGAGGAGCCTGATGTGGGGCTCGATCCCAGAACGCCGGGATCACGCCCTGAGCTGAAGGCAGACGCTTAACGACTGAGCCACCCAGGCGCCCCAAGAGTTCTTGATCTGACTAGCAGAATCCATAAAAGAGAACACTGGTAAGTTGGACTTCATTAAAATTAACATCTGTTCTATTTAAAAGCAAAAACAATGGGGCACCTGGGTGGCTCAGTCAAGGTTAGGCGTCTGCCTTTGGCTCAGGTCATGATCCCAGGGTCCTGGGATCGAGCCCAGCATCGGGCTCTCTGCTTAGTGAGGAGCCTGCTTCTCCCTCTCTCCCCTGTTCATATAAATAAATATCTTTAAAAAAAAAATAAAAAAAAAAGCCCAACCCTGTTAAGAGGATTAAAAGACAAACTATAAACCGGGACATATCAAAGGACTTGTATCTAGAATACGTAGACAACTCTAAAATATCAGCAGAAAAACAATCCAGTTAGAAAATGGGCAAAAGATATATTTCAATGAAGAGGGCACACAGATGACAAATAAGTGTAATGAAAAGTTGTCCAACATAAGTGGCCATTAAGGAAGTGCAAATAAAATTTAAAAAATAGTAGCTAATGCTAGTGAGAATGCAGAGAAATGATCACACATTGCTGGTGGGACTATAAAATGGTATAGCCACTCTGAAAATAATTTGGCAGTTTCTTTAAAAACTAAACATGCAACTGCCATATGGATGAAGGATAATTGGAAGGCACGGACAAGCCGTCCCCCCCCCAAGAGGGAAACCACCCTTAAAAGGATTTTACACCACCCTGGAAAGAGCCCTCCCCCCTTTCCTATATGATAGGTAGGTGACAAAAAGCTGATCGGGTGATAGGCACAGGGAGGGTTACTCAGATTAAAACAGCCTGTCAACAAGCCCACAACAAGCCCAACAAACCCTAGACTTAGAAACTCCAGTGGCAACCCTCTCAGGTCCCCTTCCTCCTTGGGAGCTTTGTGCTATCACTTTGCTATCAATAAACCTCGCAGCCACTGTCTGCTCTACCTCTTCATTCTTTGAAGTGGCGGGACTAAGAACCGCAGGCACCAACAGAGAAAAAATCCTGCAACAATATGACCCTGCAATTGCACTCCTGGGCATTTATCCCAAAGAAACGGAGATTTATGTTCACATAAAAACCTGTATACAAATGTTTATAGCAGCTTTATTCATGCTAACTCCAAAGTGGAAACAACCCAAATATCCTTCAATATGTGAATGGTTTTAAAAAGTGGTTTCATTTTATTCACACCTTTTTTGCGCACTTCTATTGCAATAAAAAAAAACAGTATTGATACAGCCTGAATGAATCTTCAGAGAACTATGCTGAGTAAAAACAATCCCAAAAGGTTATGTACTGTATGATTTCATTTATATAACATTCTTGAAAGGACTAAATTATATAAAAGAGTACAGGTTAGTTGCCAGAGGTTAAGGAAGGGAAGTGGGTGTGGCTATAAAAGGAATCTTGGAAGGGATAGAATGGAAATGCTCTGTATCTTGACTATACTAATGTCAGTGTCCGGGTTGTAATATTGTACTACACTTTTGCAAGATAATTCCATTGGGAGAAACTGGGTGAAGAGCACACAAGATTTCCCTGTATTATTTCTTACAACTGCACACTAATCTACAATTATCTCAAAACAGTTTACTTTTAAATACCTACTCTTGCAGCATGGCCTTTCCTTCCCCTCCAGTTTAAAACCCTCCAGTGGTTTCCCATTGTTTTTAGGATAGGAGATCCTGGAATGCTATGATCTGTCCTCCCAGGCTCCCTCCAGGCTTTCCGGGCTCCATCCGGACATGGAGAACAAAGGCAAAAGGCAATAGTAGATCAAATTAATTTCCTTACAATTTGCAGCCCATTGACAAATACTTGAGACAGGCAGAGTAGGACTTTCCTGCAGGAATTTATCTTAAAGTTAATGCTTTGCTAGAGGCAAAAAGCAACCCCAGTTTGACCATAGAGGGACCTCCAGGATCCTGCAAGTCTTCTTTAAACACTTGAAAATCCTTTCGGAAATTTCCTTTGTTTCTACCCCCACCCCAACTAAAAGTATATAACCAATCCCAGTGCAGCTGTGTCTGCCCATAGGTCCTTTCCCTATGCTTTAATAAAACCACCTTTTCTGCACCGAAAACGTCTCAAGAATTCTTTCTTGACTCTTAGCTCCAGGACCCCAACATCACATCACTTCCATTCTGGCACTCTTTCAGTTTCCCGACTAGACCTACTATCTACTAGAGTTTTTGCAAATGCTGTTCCTACCTGAACTGTGCTTCTCTCTCTTCTATTTAACTCCTACTTACCAGAAGGCTGAAATCTTTAGGACAGGCTCCTCTAACTTCTTTGACTAAGTCAAAATCTCCTATAAGCTCTTCTTGCCCAGTGTTTTCCACTTTGGTAGTACTTCCATTCACCGCGGCACTTCTGCATTTGCACGATTACTTGATGAATGCGTCTTCTTTACTAGACAGGTAGTTTCACGAAGGAAACTGTATCTGTTAGTTACAATGTTTGCAATGCAGCTGGCTCCGCGCCTAGAATGCTCAAGGAGAGCGGTATTTAGAAATTGAAGAACCGAATGAATGCCCACATATGCGTGGGGCTCTCCGGGCCGGGCGCGTCGTATTCGCGTCGCGCGTGTATTACGTCACTTCCTCCCGGAAGACACTTTTTCTAGAGGAACCACTCAAATTCCTGTCACTCCTCAGACTCCCTCCATCGTGGATATGGCTCTGCCGCCCTTCTTCGTCCCGGGTCGCCCAGGCCCGCCGCCTCCGCAGCCGCCGCCTCCCGCTCCCTTCGGCTGTCCGCCACCGCCGCTGCCCTCCCCGGCTTTCCCACCGCCTCTTCCCCAGCGGCCCGGCCCCTTTCCGGGGGCCTCCGCCCCCTTCCTCCAGCCCCCGCTGGCTCTGCAGCCCCGGGCCCCCGGGGAAGCCTCTCGCGGCGGCGGCGGTAACGGTGGTGCCGTCTTCTACCCGGTGCCGCCACCGCCGCTGCCCCCGCCGCCGCCCCAGTGCCGGCCCTTCCCGGGAACCGACGGTGGCGAGCGGCTACGGCCGCCGCCGCCAGGCCCGGGGCCGCCCTGGAGCCCGCACTGGCCTGAGGCGCCGCCGCCGTCCGACGTACTCGGGGACGCGGCCCTGCAGCGCCTGCGCGACCGGCAGTGGCTAGAGGCGGTGTTCGGAACCCCGCGGCGGGCCGGCTGCCCGCTGCCTCCGCGCGCGCCCGCCGGGCCCAGCCTGGGCGAAGTGCGCGCGCGGTTGCGCGGGGCTCTGCGCCTGGTGCGGCGGCTGCGCGACCTGGGCCAGGCACTGCGCGAGGCCGAGGCCGATGGCGCCGCCTGGGTACTGCTGCATGCCCAGGCCGCGCCGCTGCGCGCCCAACTGGCCGAAAGACTACAGCTGCTGACCCAGGCCGCCTATGTGGGTGAGGCGCGGCGGAGGTTGGAGAGGGTCCGGCGCCGCCGGCTGCGGCTTCGCGAGAGGGCCCGGGAACGCGAAGCTGAGCGGGAGGCTGAGGCCGCGCGAGCAGCGGAGCGCGAGCAGGAGATTGACCTTTGGAGGGTCAAGTGCGTGCAGAAGGTGGAGGAGAAGAAGCGGGTAAGAGCAGCAGATGCTCAGGGGCTGGAGGTAGTGATGTTTTGGAACCTGAAGGGCCGTGAGGCTTTGCGCTGTCGTTTCCCATGTTTAAGCCTCCTTTTCCTCATCCGTAAAATAAAAAGATAGCCAGGCTTTCCGACCTCATATCTTCATGATGATTGCGTGTAAATGACGCATGGTACAAAACACAAGCGCTCTAGGTGCACTGCGAGTCCTGTAAACACAAAGTATAGGATTACACAGTGGCGTTGCAGGGATGACAGACGTCCTGTCTCCTACTACAGTGTTCTGTCCACTTAACATTCAAGGCGAACAGAAATCTGGGTCCTTGTTTCTTGTATTGGTCTGCTGATTTTAATACAAAATATAGAGCACTTGGTGCCTTACCCTAATTGGCTGGTGCAGCAGTAGTGATGACTTGCCCCAGGAATTTTAATCCACATATCCCCAGGTTTAACAGTGGTGTTTTTGAGCACTTGCTGCATACTAGACACTATGCTAAAGCCCTTGCATATACCAGATCTTTAATCCCTGTAACAACCCTGAGAGGTAAATTGTATTCTCGCCATTTTACAGATTAGGAAATTGAGGCATAGAGAAACTAACTTGCCAACAATCACACAACTGGTTTGTAACCGTTTTACTCCTGATTTGAGCCCAGGTTGGCTGATTCCAAAGCCTGTTGATCTTAGGTAGGGGCCAGGGTGAAAATGGAAATTGGTCAGATGGCTGTCGAAGGCATTCTTATTATTTATGAGTGTCTCGAGGTGCTTCCCCCTTCCCTTCACTCTGTACAACCGGCTAAGGTTTCCTCCCTCCTCATCCTCCTTGTGTGTGTTACTGCCCTAGAATCTGCTATAACCCCCCCCCCGAAATGTGATGGCAAGCTTTGTTTTCATACCTCCAGTGCTTTAAAGAGTAATACTTGGAGGCAACACCATAATCTAAGGAAGTTTGCATCAGTTCTACAGGCATTTAGTAAGGACCCATTATGTGCCAGACCCGGTGCTGGTGATAGGGATGAATAGGATATAGTGCTTGTCCTCGAGGGGCTTAGAGCCTCATGGGGACCGTGTCTATACAGCATGGTATGTGTTAGGGTTTCAGCTGTAGGTGCTGTAGGGACCCAGAGAAGGAATAACCAGTCCGTTGGGGGATGGTGTAAGGGATCATATGGATGATACTGTGACATCTGAACTGTGTCTTAAAGGAGATGTCAAAGCCGAGTGAAAGCAACAGGTGCAGTTCAGGCAGAGAGGGTAACAGAAGCATAAGAAGGAAACAGTATGGTGTGGTTGTAATGGTGGAATTACAGGCATTTATTTGATAGATGGGAAGAGAGCTTTAGGCAAAAGGATCTTTCTTACCATCCACAGTGAGGGGATTGGAGACCCAGTCCTGTGAGTGGTGGTTTGAAGAACCAGAGTCATTTTGTCTACAAGTGAACCAACTTGAGTAGGATAGGGTCTTCATTGTTTGAAAGGCTGTCATGTCAAAACATCCTAGGCACTTAACACTGGAGTACGTGCTACGTGTGTTGTGTGTCACTGACAGAATTGTAGAGTCCTGGCCCTTCCAACCCATTCCTTATCTTGCCTCCTAGTCTGAATCTTTGGGTCCAGGAGTCCACATTTTCTTTTAAGATTTCATTTATTTGAGAGAGACAGCGAGAGAGGGAACACAGGGGAGTGGGAGAGGGAGAAGTAGGCTTCCCTCTGAGCAGAGAGCCCGATGCAGGGCTCCATCCCAGGACCCTGGGATCATGACCTGAGCTAAAGGCAGACGCTTAACAGCTGAGCTACCCACGCACCCCCAGGAGTCTACATTTTTAAAAGAGAGCCCCAACTTAAAGTTGGTGCAGATGTTCCTTGGACCACACTTGAAGAAATTCCAAGGAAGAAGCAAAGATCAGCACCCACATAGAAACTGCAGAGAAGATAATCCCTCGGCTGGACCAGTATGGGAGAGGAGTTGTGTCCAGCTAGGAAATTGGGATTGGCGTCCGGTGGAAACTCTTAACCCTGCAACTGTCTGATCTGAAATCTCACTGCTAGGCAGCTGCTCTCTGCTGTAATGTTGTTCCTAATACTAGGTCTGTCTCATGGACTCTCTTTCCAGGAGCAGGAACTTAAAGCTGCTGCTGATGGTGTCTTATCTGAAGTGAGGAAAAAGCAAGCAGACACCAAAAGAATGGTGGACATTCTTCGGGCCTTGGAGAAATTGAGGAAACTCAGGAAAGAGGCAGCAGCAAGGAAAGGTAACCATGGCTTTGCATTTCCTCTTGTATTTATTCCTCTGTTGCCCTGCTCCTTCCCTTTCTTTACCCTCGCGCCCTCCGTCCCCCAAAAAGTTTGAAGGAAAAATATTTGATAATTTTTTATTTTCATCCAATAGAGTAATAAAGCTTGTCAGCAGTTCCTCAGAATTTTTGAAGCAGGAAGCCTCAGACTTTGTTTACCCCTTGGTTGACAAGGTTGAAAAGAGAGGCAGTTGTGGGAACCCAGTACACTGCCTTTCCCTTGACTCATGATTCCCACCCCAGGCATTCCTGACCACGCTTTTCTGAGTGAGGTTGGCATGGCTGGTCACCTTTGCCCATGTACCAAGGCAAAAGCTATCCTACCTTTACTAGGTGCGTCAGAAGGTGTTGAAATTTTGGTATGCTCCTTCAGATATGTTTTCAACCTGAAACATTGATATTTAAAGAGGTGTGAATGGTTGGACCGGGCAGGGAGTGCCTTGCAGACTGTATGGATGTACTCAGCTTACGTGCTTTTGGATCAGAAAACCTCAGTCATCTCCTCTTGCCTCTAGAGGGAGCACTGGTTTTCTAGAAGATCCCTAGTTGTGCTTTGAACATTTGCCTGTCTTAATCTTTGCTCTTGCCAGTCTATTTCTGTGGAGGGCCCTCAATTCCATCTTTTCCATTTTAAGCTCTCACTGTCCTCCAAAACTAAATACAGATGCAGAATTCTCTATCCTTCCTGATCTGGGCTGCGATGACCTCCTTCTCACTTGCACCTGGTTTGAACCACATGCTGCCTTATTTAGGAGGCTATAGGCCATTGATATTCACCAGGGATATTTGAGAATACACAAATTAGCAAATACCATGATAGCAAGTGACTTCCCCTGTGTGGTTTAAAATATAAATGAAACCTGTGAGTCAGACCCTTAATAAAGTTTCATTGGGATGTGACCATTGTGTATTCAGCCAAGCTCATTCACTAGCCGAATGGTTAGCTCCTGCATGCCAGCCTTCAGAGGGGCTGATTCAAATTCAGGCCTCAGAAGCAGATGACCCCACACATTCATGAGTCAAAGAGGAATTTGCATCTATGGTGTCTACCCTTATCTCTTCCTTGAGGAATGAAAACCTGAGGGCTATTATTTAATATTCTTCTACTTCATGTCCTCTGTAAGGTGAGTGGTCAGTAAACTTTTGCCAAGTAAATTTCCTAGCATAATTTCTCACTATTAGTCTTCCTCACTTTGGTCCAAAAGAAGGAGGAAATTTTGGAGGAATTGTGATCTGTAAAAATAAGCAGCCTCTGTGGAGTTAATGGACTTGAATGTAAAATGATTTGGTAACTAGCTGCTAGTTGCATTTCCTTCAAGGTGTGTGTACCTCCAGGTAAGGGCTGAGAGAATGAGGCTGGATATGTAAGCAGGGTCACACTGCAAACTGTCTTAGGGGCCAGACTAGACTTCTCACCTGTGCTTAAAGCTGAGGGGAACCATTGAAAGGTTTTAAGCATAAAGTGAAATGACAGCAGTGATCAGCGCTGGTGGAGCAGAGAACGGTTTGGAGCATCTAGGAGGGAGGGAGAAAAGAGAGACTGAGAAGGCTGTTTGGTAGTTTGGGCATAGATAATATGGGAGTGTGAACTAAGGGTCAGATGGTGACTTGGAGAAAAGTAAATGGCTTTTAAAAATATGAATAAAGGAGAAGGGGAATGTATAAGTAAATAACTTGGGGAACTCAGCAATGGGAGGAGGAACGATTTGGGGTTGGTGAGTTCAGTTTGGGGCGTGGTGAGTTTGAGGTGCCTGTGGTACATCCTGGATAAGAAGTCATCAGCATGCAGCCACAAGTAGGCATGACCTTAAGGCGGTTGTATAGTGCGAGGTGAGGGCCAAAAAGACAAAATCCTAGGGAATGTCAAAATCCAGATGGATAAAGGGGTGGCCACAAGAAAGGTCAGAGAGATAGAAGGAGAAGGTAGGTCCCCTCCCTCCTGAAAAGAGGCAGATGCTCAGATTGTGTTATCGTGGGCAGGTTACCAAAACGTCTCTTTGCCTTGGTTTCCTCATCTGTAAGAAGGGAATAATGATTGTACCTAAAGACTGAGGAACGTCATGGGAATTAGTGTGCAGTAGGTCATCGGTGAACTGTGCTCGGTGCATTTCAGCGGAATGGTACGGGTAGAAGCCAGACTAGGCTAGACTAAAGAAGGAATAGGAGGTAAGAAAATCAAACCGTGAGTTCAGCTTATTAAAAGTTTGCCTGTGAGGAAAGGAGAGAGCAAGATTGGTATCTGACAGTATAGAGGGGCGGGGTGGTAATCTTAGGGTCATGGGGGAAATTTGAACATGATTAATTGCCAAGCAAAGGAATGAGTAAAGAGAGAGGGTCAGAGAGAAGCAGGTGGGGTAGTTGATGGCTCAAGGCCCTGCAGGAGGTGGGGAGACTCTGATCCAGGTGGAGGGATTAACTTAGTGTAGAAGGATCCATCTTTTTTTTAAGGTTTTATTTATCCATGTATTTGACAGAGAGAGAGTACAAGCAAGGGGAGCAGCAGAGAGAGAAGGAGACATGGGGCTTTTGATCCCAGGACCCTGCGATCATGACCTGAACCAAAGGCAGACACTTAACTGACTGAGCCACCAGAAGGATCTATCTTCCACTGGAATGAAAATGAAGGAGACAAGGAAGGGTAGTAATGCAGATGAGTGAAATTGGGGGCTGAAAGTTAAGAGATTTCTGCCTACTAGCCTGTTTGCCCTGAGTTAGGTTCGATGGTTTGCTCAGAGACAGTAGAGAAGGAAGGCTTTAGGAGAGCAGTAAAGGTTTGAAATAACTGCTATGAAGAATGGTACAAGCCAGCTAGTGATCCGTGGGAGTATGGCTGTAGGGAGGGGCTGTGGGCGCAGCTAATATAGTTGAGCACGTGATCAGATGACTTCTCCCAGGAGCGCTCTGCAACTGGCGGGTGAGCACAGGGCTCCTGGGGTTTTGCTTTAAGAGTGACTACAAGTGTTGGTGAGGATGGGTAGAAGGGGGGTGGATTTGGATACATTCAGTTGGAGGTTTTAGTGAGGCCGACAGTCTCCAGGGAGAAGGAGATACGAGCACTGGGAGGGTAGAAAGTCCTAGTCAGAGAAGAGAAGAGTCGTGCTTAATAGGACTCCAGAGGTAGCAGGTGGTTTTCTCATCATGCCAAGATTCAAAGACTGGACAAGGCTGAAGGGAAAAGAAGAAGGCACTGGTATGTAGGAGCTGCAGGAACTGGAGGAGTGAGTGGGAGAGGCGGAGGGAACCTAAACCGTGTCAGGACATGGGGTCAAGAGAAAGACTGGGTGAGGATTGCCATTGCTGAGGGAATGTGTCATCGTGATCAGAGGTGATAAAGGTTGATGGAGGTGTGGGTTCGTGGTGCAGGCCCAGCAGCCTGAGATGGGAGCAAGCCACCATTCGTCATGGAGTCTGGGGGCACTTTGGGGCTGATGGAGTGTCTGTATTTTCGTTGTACTGGCAGATTTTAGTACTAGCTGGCCCTTTACAGAAAAAGTGTGCCAATTCCTGGTCTAAGTAAAGAAATTAAACAATCATGAAATTATTACGGAACAGGGTAATGACAACTTGAATTTCTCAGTGCTTAAGAATTTTGTGTGTATTTGGAAAATAGTTGGCAACTTAGTAGAAGATGGGTTTGAGTTGTAGAGTTTCCATAGTTGGGAATGAGTGATTGGAAACGTGTTCAAGCAAAGCAGTCATGAGAAAATGACCTGGAGAAACGTTAGCCTTGGAGGTGAGGATAGGAGAGCGAATTCCACAACACTTAGTGGCGATGGTTGAAGGAGAAAAGAGTCAGACCTCCAAAGGCCTTGATCAGCTCTTTTAGGAAGCAGTTTAGTACCACATTTAGGCCATCCTGGAAGTACTCATAAACATTTCTTCTCTTGAGGATTTATCTTACAGAAATAATCTGTAGAAGGAAAAAAGTAACCTGCCCAAGAGTATTGATTGTAATACTATATGATAATAGGACATTTGGAACAGCCTAAGTGTCCAGAAGTAGGGAGCTTGTTAAGTAAATTATGGTACATTGATTTGATGAAACAGATAGAGCCATTCAATAATTATAAAGACTGGAAAAGAATGCAGAGAATGGAAATGGAGATGTAGAAATTCCACATTATGTTAAACCAGGTGACAGTGCTAATAAACAAAAGTGACTGCAGGCTCAACGGGGAAGTAATGGTTGATTATGTTCGGTTCTGTTTCTTCCTTGTATCTGGTATTGTTAAGATGCTTCCATAATAGATACATTTGCCTTTAAAATCTTCGAGAACTAACAGGATGGCCCACACCCACATCATTCCAGGATGAATCACCAGCAGCTTCAGCAGCTTTTGTATCGCAGGGCCATGTGGCAGTGAGTGCACAACTGCGACCCACACAAGTGTTCATTAAATTTTAAAACATTTTCCTTATGAAATTTTTTAAAAGATTTTATTTATTTATTTATTTATTTATTTATTTATTTATTTGAGAGAGCACAAGCCAGGGGAGGAGCAGAAGGAGAGGGAGGAGCAGACTGTGTACTGAGTATGGAGACTGACTCGAGGCTTAATCTCATGATCCCGGGGTCCTGGGATCGAGCCCCACATCGGGCACCCTGCTCAGGGGGGAGAGTCTGCTGCTCCTGCTAATGCTTCCCCCTCTCGTTTTTCTCTCTCTCACACTCTCAAATGAATAAATAAAAAATCTTTAAAAAAAAAATTACACTCATGCACAAAAATAGAACCCTAAATAAGATACCCATAGTCAACTCTGATGCAGTTATCACAAGTAACAAAATTAATAATAATCCTTTCATATCACCTACTAACTAGTCTGTAATCAGATTTTCCCAATTGTGGCACTAGCCGTATTGCCTAAAATTAATAATAATCCTTTCATATCACCTACTAACTAGTCTGTAATCAGATTTTCCCAGTTGTGACACTAGTTGTATTCCCAATTGTGGCACTAGCTGACCTCACATTTAAATCAGGGTGACTAACCATCCCAGGTTTCCCAGGATGCTGGGCTTACAGTACTAAAACTGAGCAAACTGAAATATTTGGTCACCCTACACTACGCAGCAGACTGTGAGGTCAGTGTGGTTGGTTACGTATCTTTCTTCCTCATTATCCAACTGTGTTCTCCCAGAGCTTCAGACTCCGTCAGCCGGAGGATTATTTATTAGTTGGGTCTGGGAGCAATCAGAGTGAGGAAGTATAAGACAGATCCTCTCTTTAGTGACTCAGTGCCCAACCAAAGGATCAAAACCATTAGAAATAAATAAAATCAGGTTAAGTGCTATGATCCAGAGAGAGGAGTTAGGGAAAGTCAGCATGGGGTCAGATTAATTGGAGACTCAAGATCAAATTGAGCCTTGATGATTGGTTAGAATTTGCAGATTCATAATGTAAGTAGGACTTTGAGTCTTCTCATTAGAACACAGATTTTGTGATAAACAGTTCTATCTAAAATGCCATTTGCATCTCTGCCTAGGGGTCTGTCCTCCAGCCTCAGCAGATGAGACTTTTGAGCATCATCTTCAGAGACTAAGAAAACTCATTAAAAAACGCTCTGAATTATACGAAGCTGAAGAGAGAGCCCTCAGAGTCATGTTGGAAGGAGAACAAGAGGAAGAGAGGAAAAGAGAATTAGAAAAGAAACAGAGGAAAGAAAAAGAGAAAATTTTACTTCAGCAGCATGAAATTGAGTCCAAGTTATTTGGGGATCCAGGTAAGTTCCTCTGTAACCAGGGGAGAAAAGGAAAATACTCGATTGGCAGCTCTTTTTCCTCATGGATGATCTCAACCTACGCTAAGAGGTGGTAGGCAGCAAATGGGACCTATTTGAAATTCTAGATTTGAAATTTGAAAGATTTGAAATTTAAACTATATTGGAAATCATGGGTAAAGATTAAATATTTGATCACATTGTCATATTGTCATAGTCACAGGCTCAGTCAGCTTGCATTGAGAAATACACTCAAGATACGAAGCATGAGGATGTGGTAACATGCCTTTTCTTTTTCAGCTGAGTTCCCACTCGCTCACCTCTTGCAACCCTTCCGACAGTATTACCTCCAAGCCGAGCACTCCCTTCCAGCACTCATCCAGATAAGGTCAGAGGGGCACTCTCCATGTTGCCTTCCCCTTGGGTAGCAAGAAGCACTTGACGTGCTTGTGTTGTTGAGGTCTATTGCTTTATCTTTTTTTTTAAAGTTCTTTTGGGTTTATGTAAAGTTTCTAGGTTCTAAGGCATGTGTGGCATCCTTTAGTTCTCAGTCCTTGAGAAGCAGAAGTCTCTGTTTTAACAGGTGAAGAAACTGAGACTCAGGTTGTCATTTGCCCAACAGTTGTCTCATGCTGTAACTGTTGTATTGACAAGGAAGTATTGGCCTCCTTTTCCTAATTCTCTTCTGCTGCTAAACAGACCAAGGGAAGGAAACCCTCCCTGCCTCCTTGCCTGTGTTTAAGTCCCATGCCAGCTTGTGAGCTCTCTCAAAGCCAGGAGAGCTAGGAACAAGGAGTCTCATCTTAATCTGCAGTTACTAATGAGTTGGGTCAAGTTTTCAGCTCTCTGGGTCTCACTTTCCTCACCCACAAGATGCAAATGGTAGACTAGAATGTGGCTTTCAAACTTCAGCAGTAGCAAAGACAAATGAGAAATCCATTTGTAAAGTAGTTGGAATGAGTGGGTTCCATAGGCAGTTCAAATCTGTTATTGACTGGAAACACTTCCGTGTTTCCCAGAATATCTGCTTGGGGCTTAGGGGTCTCGAAAGCCTGGTTTGAAAACCACTGAACTAAGTGATCTCTCAGGTTCCTTCCAAAGCTCTAATGATGCTTTTTAGCATACCAAGCTTGTGTTCTGGAAAAAGCATATTTCTGGCGAATATGCAAGTTTTAGCTTTTAAACGTAAGTACAGTCGATTCTCATTCCCGTTAGCTATGTTCTATCAAGCTGCAGGTACTGAATTAGAGAATACTGGACTGCTGCCCCTCGAGGACATACACGGTTAGGTTCCTGTGAGCCTGAAATCACATTTTCATCAACCAGTCAATACATAACATCGTTTTATGTGGATTTCTTTTCAAAGACATCTTATTTAATATCTATTGTCGATTCATTCACATTGAACGCCTAGCTAACGGCATTGTAATTCCTGCCTCAACGTAGCTTCTCTGGCACACATGTATCCTCCGTAAGGCACACCCCAGCCTTCTCCTGCTAGCAGGCACTGCAGCAGTATACCTGGGGGCCGTCTTCAGTAGCGGAAGTACCAGCAAAAGCACAGATATGTGGGAATGTGGTACTAAAGAGACTACAGGAAGGACATTTGTTTACAGTATGAGGCTGAACACAAGAAGACAGTGTCACCTTATTCAGCCTCAGTTGGGAATTGCCTGTCAGGGACTCAGATTTTTCCCTATCTGTGCATGTTGGCAAGTGACCGCGAAAGCACCAGGAGTAATGATTGTGGGGCTACAAAGGAATTTTCGTGAGTAGGCAAATTTGCAAATACGGAACCTGCAGAGAATGAGGATCGACTGTATATTCATTATTTGGTTACCCATAAGATCGTAAGTTCTTCGCAGTTTTTTACCCTTTATATGTACATTTAAGAAATACGGTCTTCTGCATAACGCCTGGAAATCGAGTTCTGCGGTGGACTAGTGCATCAGTCATTTGAAAGCTAAGTCCTGAATATTTAGTTGCTGAACGTCTTGCTTGGAATAAAACCGAAATAAACAGTTGTTCTACAATGTTCTTATTAAGGCATGATTGGGATCAGTACCTGGTGCCATCCGATCACCCCAAAGGCAACTCCGTTCCCCAAGGATGGGTCCTTCCCCCGCTCCCCAGCAACGACATCTGGGCAACGGCCATTAAGCTGCATTAGTAAAGATGCTCCAGGACTGTGGTCCGGCCAAGGCTCTTTCCAGCTGTAACTACTAGTGATGCCACCGTCTTCTTGTGCTGTAGACTAAACCACAACCTCTAAACTCCGTGTGGCATTGCCTTACCCAGAAGTTGCGTTTTCCTTGCGTGTTCTGTCTTGGCCAGAGATGCCTCTTGAATCAGGAGATTAATATGGTTCTTCGGGAAAGGACCTAGGTGAACTGCGGTTTTTACCACAGGCAGTGGCCTTGGTTCACCAAATTTGCCTCTGTTTTGAAGGGGCTTGGTCCAGAGTGACTTGTTCATTTACTCCTAACTGCCTTGTGTGGTGATGGGTAAGTACACTCCATACACTCAACACAAGTGTGCACTGGGTAGACTTAGCAGCCTTCCCCCAGTACTGAGTGTGAAGGCAGGCTTGCCGTAAAACCTCCTTACCCTCCCTACCCAGAGAACGCTCTGACTTCTAGGAGAAAAGGTCAGAAAGGCCTCATCTCTGGTTTTGTGGATCCCACTTTCCGTGCAGCTTGAGAGGCTGCAGGCTGCAGGCTGGGCTGCCAGGAAAGCTCAGCAGCCTGGTCTGGTAGTCCTGAGAACTTGGAAAACCTGTACCCATATTGGACTGTGTTTTAGTGGATAATGGCTGCATTTTCCCCTGTGAGAATGAATCCTAACAAAAACACCTGTTTTTTAAGTTCCCCAGAATCCCCAATGATGGACATTTATTTCCCTGTGGGAGTGGGACTGTAAGCTCACTCAGTCACATCGTAGGGGCCGGTATAGCTGTGGAATTTTCTTAGAAATTCAAGCTTCCAAAAACACCCATGTACTTAAAGCTGGGAGGAAAGCAGACAAAAATAAAATCAAATTTATTTTTTTACGTTCATTAATAAATGCTATTGTGCCTGGAAGTGATTGATCGTATAACATGTCAGGGGTTTGTTTTGTTTTGCTCTTTGTCATCTGTTGTGTTATTTATATTTCCAAAAAGCTGAATAAATATCATTTTTATTTTTTATCTTGAGCCTTTGCCCCCAAATTTGTTGCCTTCCAAATCACTGCACACACTTTCACGTTGATGAAACGCATTTTCACTCCAAAATGCAAATTTGTCAGATAGACATTTGCTATAGGGAGGTGAACCTCAAGCCCCAGACTTTGTGGAATCCAACTCTGGGTAAGCAGGAAAGGACACCAACTTTGGAAATGATTTCATGTAGTTGGAAGTTCGGGGGGGTGGGTGCAAGATGCTAACATCTTTGTTCTTTTCCTGTTAATCTGCACTGTTAAATTTATATACTCTGCATTTCAGAGTTATCAGGTAGGACATGGGAGCCAGCACTCCAAAGCGTACGCCTAAGCTCATAAACCTTAAATCTAATGCGATTGGCCTCACATAACCCCATAGACCTGTGTGTCCTTTTGTTACGAATCTCCACCATTTGCTCTCTGATGAGATGCGAAGAGTAGAAATAGAAGATGAATTGTATGATGTGTTCAGTGTCCAGGCAGCCTTGTCACTAAGACATCTGCATTGATGGGAGCACGAGTGTGAAGCAGAGATTTCAGGAAAACTCGGCAGAACCCAAGGGGCATTTAACCCCAGGTGGAAAAAACCATTCCGTCTTTCCTCATTCAGCTTCTGCAAAATTTTAATAAAGTAAACATTTTTGTCGTTTGTTTGGTTTTGTTTTGTTAAGTTTTTCCTGGTTTATTGCCTTGTGTGGTGGTGGTGGTGGTGGTGGTAGCGGTAGCTACTGGTACTTTGTGGGTTTAGAAAGAAAGACATAGTGTCTTTAACAAATTGTACTACTGAGAATATGGACAGTGTCATTGTAATCTTTAACCACAGTCTTTTCTAATTTATTGTGGAAATTTTCCAACATTCAATAGTAAAGAGAACAGTATAATTTTTTCCCATCATCTCGCTTCAAATAACAGTCAACTTATAGCCAATCTTGTTTTAGCTACATCCCCACCCCTCTAGATTATTTTGAAGCAAATCCCAGACATTATATTCATAAGTATTTAGTATCCGTAGCTCTAAAAGATATTTTAAAAACTTAACCATAGTGCCATTATTGCGCTGGAGGAAATGACTTCTTAATATCATCAAATACCCAGTAAGTATTCAGATCTCCTTATCTCATAAATGTGTGGTTTGCACTTTGTTTAAATTAAGATCTAGATGCAATCCATATGTTGTTACTGGTTGGTGACGTCTCTTAACTGTCTGATGATCCATAGGTCTTCCTTACTTCTTCCTGTGTACTCTTGTACTGTCTCTCTCTTGCAATTTTTTCTCGAAGAAATTGGGTCATTTTTTCCTGAAGAGTTTCCAGTCTGGATTTTACTAATTGCATCCTTGTGGCAGCATGTTCCTCTGTTTCCATATTTCCTGTAATTTAGTGGTTAGGGCTGTATTGTCCAATAGGGTAGACCTGTATGTCTATTGGGCACTTGAAATTGAGAGTTTGAATTGAAATTGAGTTTGAATTGAGCTGCACAATTACATATATGGATCCCATGTTTCTATCAGACAGCACTCCTCAAGAGTGCACACATTTCTTTTTTTTTTTTTTTTTTTAAGATTTTATTTATTCATTCGACAGAGATAGAGACAGCCAGCGAGAGAGGGAACACAAGCAGGGGGAGTGGGAGAGGAAGAAGCAGGCTCATAGCAGAGGAGCCCGATGTGGGGCTCGATCCCATAACGCCAGGATCACGCCCTGAGCCGAAGGCAGACGCTTAACCGCTGTGCCACCCAGGCGCCCCGAGTGCACACATTTCTTTTTTTTTTTTTTTTTTTTTTTTTTTTTTTTTTTTTTTTTTTTATTTGACAGAGATAGAGACAGCCAGCGAGAGAGGGAACACAAGCAGGGAGAGGAAGAAGCAGGCTCCCAGCGGAGGAGCCTGATGTGGGGCTCGATCCCACAACGCCGGGATCACGCCCTGAGCTGAAGGCAGACGCCCAACCGCTATGCCACCCAGGCACCCCTCGAGTGCACACATTTCTTAACCACATATGGATTGGAATTTTCTGACAAGAGTATTTCATAGGCCCTATGAAATATTCTTTTTTTTTAAAGATTTTATTTACTTATTTGTCAGCACGTGCACCAGCAGGGGGAGCGGCAGGCAGAGGGAGAAGCAGGCTCCCTGCCGAGCAGGGAGCACGATGTGGGGCTCCATCCCAGGACTCCGGGATCATGACCTGATCTGAAGGCAGACGCTTAACCAACTGAGCCGCCCAGGCCCCAGCTGGAATACTTCTAAAAAGAGAAACATCCCGTCATCAACCATTTGGTTACCCTAGGGTACCATTTGTTTAGGAAAGGCAAGTAAGTCTTTCCTTTTTTTACTAGTTTTCAAAGTAATGAGCTGGTCCCCTAGCATCCTCCAAAGGTGACCAGTGAATTTTAAGTATCATCATGGACTCAGATCTCAACATATTTGTCTTCCAAACCATTGTTACTATTTTCTTCATCAATTGCCTCACCTTTCTTTGGTCAGTGGGAGCCCCTTTAACTCGGTTCCTGAGTTCCCACTCAATTCCATATTCTGTTCCAAGTTTGTCTTGGCCATTTCCTATCCTAAACCAGGAAGCAGTCATTTCTCCAGTGACCCCTGGTTCCTGTTCAGTGGAAAAGCAATTTATACACCACAGTCCGCATGATAGGGGTGGCCATTGTTCTTGCTGGTTCTTGTTAGTTGGTTTTTATGCTCTTCAGTCAGAACTAGGAATACGGTCCTATTGAGCCAGCAGACCTTTTCTAAGTCATGTCTTTTTTATACCTGTATTCTTTTTATATTGAACATAAATCAATGAAAATAGAGAAATAAATTCAAAGATTAACAAGAAATGTGTTGATTCGTCATGTCCTGTGTATAAGAATATTGTTCGTCCTATTTCCCAGTAGAGGAGACCCTGGATTGTGAGGTACAAAAAGCATTTAAGAAGTACAAGGAACATTAGAAAATGAAATAAAGAGATTAGTTACATGTTAGGTACTAAGAATGTTCAGCCCAAGTGGCTGAGTTTATGACATCAAAGGATTTGCTACAAGCCAAGGAACGTAATCACTCTAAACCCATTCATGTTCCTGTGTCCACGTGATTGGTGCAAGGGTGTATCAAGCAGCTTAGCTGGGATTATATCCTCCGTTGTAGCAATTTACTTCTACATGTTTTGTCCACAGGGAAGCTATCCTGGGAATCACAAGGTAAGTACAAAGTATGTCTTGTTCCATTCAAATAATAATATAGAATATATAGAAGGAATGGGAGTGCTATGAAGTATAAGCAGTGATACATTTTAGGGACTAGAGATTACATGAGGCATTTCCAACTAAATCTTTTTTTTTTCTTTTAATGCTTACAACCAATAAGCTATTCCTGTATAATTAACTGTTAACTTTTTGAGTAATCACTACACCAATGTGGGGCTCAAATGCATGCCCCCGAGATCAACAAGAGTCGTGTGCTCTCCTGACTGAGCCAGCCAGGCACCCCTAACTGTAAACAAATTTTGTGTGTGCCCATACAGTAGTTCTGACTTAGCACATCTGGCTATCTATGAAGAATTTGTTTCCAGTGTAGGTTCCATTTGCCCGTTGGAATAAACTGAGTTCCTCATAGTCTCTGAAGCAAGGGTCAGTCTTTGAGGCAGTTGGTGCTAGAATGCATAACTGTGCAGGGCAGTAGGCACCTGTCAACTTCAGTAACTCAATGCTGGCCGGGATACGGATACCAGGACTTGAACTGTGTTCCTGGGAAATTGTTTTTACCATTCACCAGGACGATATTAAATGCTGGAGACATAAAAAAGCGCAAAAAAGACATGATTCCTGCTCTCCTGGAGTTAGAATCTGAGTAGAGAAGCTTAATTATACAGACAATGAGTTATGATTGTGATATGTACTACAAAGAAAAAGTGGTTAGTCATGATTTCTGTTTCTATTGTTCAAATATTTATCAAATGCCTGTTAAGGCTCAGATTAATTTCCTAAGTACGAGGGCTATAATGGTGAGCAAAATACCAAATACTCCCTAATACAGGTTTTGAGGGGGATAGATTAATATCCAGTTAATTGATCCAACAATCATAAAAAAATGTGCTGAGTGCTTTGAAGGAAAGGTATGGTTCTGTAAGATTAGGCCTTTTTTTTTTTCTTCAAATTGAGTTCTGTAATGAATTTAGGTGAAATAGAAAATATGTATCATATAGTAGGGGTAAGAATTGTTATTCAGCTTACGTATGTCTATGTTACATCACAAAGTCAAATGTATTTCATATTATGGGTCACAATAAAAAAGAAATCTTAAAAGCCACTGTACTGGGTAGATCTATCCAAGTTTGGGGGTCAGATCAGGAAAAGCTTTTTTGAGGAAATAATGTTTCAGCTGAGCTGTGAAGAATAAAGCTTCATAAACTAGTGCAGAAGAGACAAGGAAGAAGAAGGTAGCAAAAATTTGGAATAGCATATGCAAAGGGCCTGTGTTGGGCCAAGAGACCAAGGCAATTGAAGACTCGTATCATCGTGGTAGAGTAAGACAGGAGGGCAGGTAGTAGGGGCTGGACACTGCAAGGCTTTGGAAGCCCTTGTCAGGAGTTTGGTTTTTATTCCGAGAGCAGCTGGAACCATTAGAGGCTTTTAAGCAAGAAACTGGCTTAGTTTGCTGTTTTGAAATGATTGCTTTTGTCCCAGTATATGAAACAATAATAATATTAGGGCGTAAGAGGATACATGGACACCAGTTGTCCAAGTAAGAGATAAGGGGGGCTTGGACTCCCATGTTAGTGGTGGAGGTAGCATGAAATGGCTGGATTCCAGAGATCTAAGAGAGAGAATGTGGCAGGGATTTGAGATGGGCAGTGGCGAAAGAGAAGAAAGTGTCGGGCGCGAGTCCTCAGTTTGTATACCTTAGACATCCCTGAGACAAGGAATCCTGGGGGAGGAACGGTTTGGGGGAGGGGAAGCTCAGGGGTTCACTTTGGGTATGTCGAGTCTGAGGCACCCTTGAGACAGTCTTGGGAGAGATGCCTTGCAGGCAGTTGTGTTCATGAGTTTGATCTCAGAGAAGACCTGGAGAATTTAGTATGTGAGTCGCTGGCACATAGATTATGGACACTACGGACAAGGATGAAGTCATTCAGACTACAGTGGAGATCTTTTAAAAACAGTACTAATGTCAGAGCCTGAGCTCCACGTAGACCAGTTCCCACAACCCCCACTTGCCTGCCTCTCACCCCTCGGCTCTGATGCAGCCAAACGGGCACAGACCCATGGAGAGGTCCTAGCAGCGTGCACAGACTGGCTTTGCCAATATCCCTACTCCCCCACCCTCAGCCCGCGCCTTCAGGTCCTTCAGGGCGTCCTCCAGCATCTACTGAATGGAGTCAGTATTCAGGGCCCTCCGCAGCTCTACCCCCACCTACCCCTTCCGTCTTACTGCCCGCTGCTTCCCAGCGCAAACTATCTGCTTGAGTCATGCAGCTGGTCTCCCCTCACTCTGTCCCGCCTCTGCTCCCTGGCTCAAGCTGCAGTTAGGCTCTCTGCTCTTTTTCCTGCACAGGCCATTTCCTGAACCTCAGGGTCCAGGTCAGGGTCCCATCCTTGCTGAAGCTTCCCCAACCCCCGTGAGGCCTAGAATACTTTATTTCCTTTGAAGGATTCCATCACGTCATGATCTGAGCCTCGTTTTCTGTTTAGCAGAGACGACTGTCGTTTTAGTGTATGTTCTAACTAGATCACGTCTTACACTGTAGCCCTTGCTATTCTAAAGAGAGGTGTTTCCAGAATCCTCAAACTCTTCAAGTACTCCAGAAACAAGTGTAGAGCTGAGTAGGGCGTATCTATTAGGATGCAGATGCTGGGTCAGAGGTAAGGGAGGAGGAGGGTGGCCTGTACCAGCTCAGTGGACAGGCAGTTCACACGTGGGTCTCAACAACACTGGTCCTCCCCCCGTAGCTCAGAATTCTACTGATAGCTGAAAATGTGAATCTGAGAATGCCGAAACTTGCTAACCTTCCTGTGTCCCCTACAACTCCCTATGCTTCAGAGGTCCCCTGTTGGAACAGGCTGATGGGGTGGATAACTTACTGGTCACACTGGGACTTGTCTGATCCTGTGGCATAAAGAGCCGCTCCCAGTGTGCTGGGAAACCATCTCCTGGCATGGGATGGAGAAGCCTCTTCAGTCTTACGTACAGTAAGACACAGACAAGAGTGGGCAGACAGTGATGAGGGAATTAAAGGATTTGCCCATCTGGCCTCATTTGACCTCTCTGCACTCAGATTACTTACTCTGCCTCTTCACATGATGTTCCCCTGTGGTCATGGGGATGACCCCAGTGACCCCTCTCAACAGGGCTTTGCAACATCCTGGTAGGGATGACATTGTATTAAGCCAGAGATACTCCCTGGTGGGGCTCCCTGATAAATCCTGATTGTTTGCAAAATGCCAGACTGTGGTCAGAATCTTTATTTAATCTGGTTTAGAATACATTAACAAATAAAATCCCTGGTTGTTGTGAATATTATTAAACTAGCAGATACATACTTGATCTTAGCCAAAAGGCCCGGAAGCTATGTGTGAATTAATTTTTAATTCTTAGATTTCAGCTTTAGTAGTAGATACTAATGCTAATTGACTTTCTCACCAACAGTGCAGGAGAGTTCCAGATGTCCACATCCTCATCAATCCTTAATATTGTCGGGCTTTTTTATTTTAACCATTTGCGTGTATGTGTTGGTATCTCGTTGTTTGGTTTTGTATTTCCCCGGTGGCCGAGGTTAAACAACTTCAGGTTTATTTGGATATCCTCTTTCATGATGTGCCTCCTAACGTCTCTCGTCTATTTTTGCACTAGGTCTTTTTTTTTCATTGCTTTGTAGTGCTTTGTATGTATCGGGTATGAATCCTTGGTCAGATATGTGCTACAAATATCTTCTCCCATCTGGTTTATGTCTTTTGTTGTTTGTTTGTGTGTGTGTTTTGTTTTGTTTCATTGTTCTTTTACTCTCTTACTGACATCTTCTGATGAATGGAAGTTCTTCAGTGTAACCCAGTTTGTCCGTGTTTCCCTTTATGGTTAGTCTTTTCTGCACCCTGTCTCAGAAATGTTTAGCTATTCTAAAGCCATGAATATATTCTCCTGTCTTATCTTCAAGCTTTATTTTACCTTTCACATTTCAGTCCACAGTCTACCTGGAATTGATCTGTGTGGATGATGTGAAGTAGGGGTCAGGATTTTTGTTTTTCTAGGTAGTTATCTTTCAGTGTTTACTGAAAAGACCTTTATTTTCCTTATGCTCTGCAGAGCCGATTTTGTCATAAGTCAAGGATCCGTCTATGTATGCATCTGTTTCTGGACTTTCTTTTCTGTTTTACTGGACTTTTTAAAGTCCTCATGTTAGTGCCACACTGAATCCCTGTAACTTTAAAATAAGTGTTGCTATCTGATAGTATAAATCTTCCAACTGTGTTGCTTGTGCTTTAAGATTACCTTGGCTTTTCTTGGTCCTTTGCATTTCATTTAAATTTTAGAGTTAGTTTGTCAATTTACCCCCAAAAACATGATGGAATCTTGATACATGGGATCTATAAATCGATTCAGGGAGAATTGTATCTTTACAACATTGGGTCTTAACAACCCATGAACATGGCATGTTCCTCCATTAAATAACATATTTTATAGTTTGTAGAGTTTTTATACATCTTATGTCAGGTCAAGTCCTAGGTCATTGATTGGTAATATGAAATGGTATCTTATTTAAAATTTCATTCTTTAATGACATTTTTAACAGACAACATTTACATAGTCTGTTGTTTCTATATAGAGATATAGTTGATTCTTATATACCGATCTTGCATCCAATGACCTTGCTAAATCAACTTACTAACTCTAAGAGTTTGACTCATAGATTCCTTTGGATTTTCTACATATGTCATCTACAAATAATGGTAGCTTTATTTCTTTCTTTCCAATCCTTATGTTTTTATTTTTTTCCTTCTCTTTTTACACAGGCTAGTACGTCCAGTACAACATTGAACAGAAGAGATGACGGGGACATCCTTGCCTCAATTCTAGTCTTGAAGATATCTTTCAGGATTTTACCATTAAGTGGGATGTTTGCTTCGGATATTTTAGTGATATTCTTGATTAAGTTAAGGAAATTCCTTTCTCTTCCTAAGTTGCGAACTGTTTTTTCTTAAAGTCATGAGTGGGTATTGATTTTATCTAGTGCTTTATCTGCATCTGCAAAAGTAATCATATAATTTTTCACTTTTATTCTATTGACATTTATCTTTATTCCCACTGATTGATTTTGGAATGTTAAGCCAGTCTCTCATTCCTGAAATAAACTCAACCCTCAAGCCAGCAGTGTTGCGTTTTTCTATCCATAATTATTTTTGTTGAGATTTTTGTTGGTATGTTCATGAGAGATTGGCCTTTAATTTTATCAGATTTGGTATTAAGGTGGTGCTGAAATCAAGATGAGTCAGGAAATATTTCTTTTCTGGAAGATGTGTGTAATTTGACATTTTTTTTTCTTTACTTGTTTGGCTGGAAACTCTTTTGATGACATACTTTAGAACCAGTTTTGTAGGCCACATTTCGGGAAACAATGGTCTAGAACAAAACTTAAACATGAAATAGCCAATTCCTGTCAGTTTGATTGCTCTCACTTTATCTCCTCCCTCTGCAGCACCAGCCACTTCACCTTTTCTTTCCTGGCTGTGTGGGGCTCAGCTAAGCCAGCACACAGGAGTGGTGAGGCCGTCTGAGACCAAGCCTGGTCCTCAGGACTACGCTCCCTGCCTGCCACCAGGCCGCCTGCCCCAGCCCTGCTCAGCCATCTCCACACTCCTCTGACAGAATGAATGCCCTTGATGGCGTCCCCTTCAAGGTGCCCAATGGCTTTGTGATAGGCACAGAGCCCTTTCCTGGGCCAGAGCTCAGCGTCTCAGACTGCAGGGAGCTTCTGCTGGGTTCTATGGTAAGTGTATCTCTGTCCGTCTATCTCGTCTCTGGGTCTGTAGATCTAATACTGAGACTCATGGGCCTTGTTCCTTGATTTTAAAGGGCAGCAAGGCCAGGGTGCCTGGGTGGTCCAGTGGGTTAAGTGTCCGACTCTTGAGCTCAGCTCAGGTGTCGATCTCAGGGCTGTGAGTTCAAGCCCCAAGCATGGAGCCTACATACATACATACATACATACATACATGGCAGCAAGTCCATCTCTGGCATATTCTAGAAAGTTTTGGAAATAACCCAAGGGGAAAAGGTGTCTTATGAAAAAGGCTGATGGCCTCGTGATGGGGATTATTTGGTGGGTCTTATTTAAGCTTAGGATAACAGGAAGCTGCCTATAGGAAGTGGCTAAGAGTCATTGCAAGGATACTCCAATTCATCTTTTCCCTGTCAGCCTGCTGCCATGTCTAAAATTCTACCATTTAGAATCACTCCTGTGAACTAAGACACTATCTCCAGAATCCTCTGTTAAAACACAGTTACATGGGACACATTGGAAGGGCTTACACATGTGCCCTGCAGGCGCCCTTGAGACACCCCATGCCCCACAGCTCACATACATACGCACCCAGTGTATGCGGTGGTGTCGCACACCCTCAAGATAAACGTGATTAGTTAAATTCCAGGAGAGTCAAGTTTACTTGAAGGTTTAGGGGGAAACCTATTGCATATCTGTTATAACACAGATCATGAGATAGGATGCAAAATTCACATGAATTTTTAAAAATGAAAGAACAAGATTGCAAAAAAGTGGTGTCGGGCCTCTCAGACTCTCGTGTGCTCCTTCTCTACTGTCTGCAGGGTACTTTGCAAAAAATTCTGAGGATCTAGGGCGGCCCTCACTCACTTTGCACACGAGGAACCTGAAGTCCAGAGGAGGGAAATGATTTGTCCAAAGTTAGCGGCAATGGCAAGACTAAAACCCAGGTCTTAACTCCGAATCGTTGCATATTAGCTAAGAGCGGGATTGGAGCATGAGACCCTGGACGGGTAATGTTCCAAGGCAGAAAACCGGGTTGCAGGAAGTCAGGTGCAGAAAGTACAATCCACGAAGGAGGAAGGGGCTTTAGGGGCTTGAGTGTCTTGGGGGCCCAGGAGCAGGAGACTCCGTGCCATTTTGCTTTATCTGCAGACCCTTAGGACCAAGGTCTCCAGAGGGGAAATAAGTTCTGGAAAACTCAGAGCGCAGAGTCCAAGGGCCCATACTCTGTGGGGCAGGAGCTCTCACTTTTCCCAGGCAGCCTGAGCTGTGGGCCCGTGTCGTTGGGAAGAGGGATTCGTCCGACTAAGCTCCAGTGGAGGCGGATTACCACAGCTTCTCCCTCCCTGCTGAGCTCAGGCCAAGCCTGGAAGAGGCTATCCTGAAAGTTACTTCTCTTAGAAGCAGAACTGGGCACCTTTCTGCCGAGTGCATGTCTGGTGTCCTGGCCCCGGTGCTGAGCCGGGCTCCGCCCCCTACTCTCAGCGAGGGTGTCTGTACTCCCTGGAGCCTGTTTCCCTGCCTGGGCCTCCATTTCTTTCACTGCAGGGCCAGTCTAACAGACAGAGAAGCATGAGATTCCAAGTATGCTTTGCAGCCTCTCCTGGTAGGTCCTCTTGAGCTCATCGGGCTGTATTCCCAGTGTTTGGAACTTGGCATACATTCTCCCATAACAACGACGTTCTAGATAGTAGCTAGATTACCAGGTGAACCTACGGTGGTGTAAAGGGAAAAAGTACTAACCACAGCTACCATAAGTGAGCACCTGCTGTGCACTCGGCCTGTGCGTAGGTGCTCTGTGTACGTTCACTCTTCTCTCTCAAATTTATCGATAACCCTTCTAGCAGGCGTGTGTTCCTACCCCATGGCACAGGAAACCAAAGCTCCCGCCCAACCGATACACTTGTGAGGGACACAGCCAGCTTTCCAACACGTGTCTGTCAGACCCCAAAGCCCATATCCACCCTATCCACCCTGCTGCCTTCACCCTTCCTTCCACACTTAAAGCCTTGGCAAGTCTGTGTTTTATTGTTTCATAGTTTCCCTTTAATAGTGAATTGGCCTAACAACAAAATATTTTTAGAGAAAAAATACATTCACGTAGTTTAAAAATGAAAAAAAAAAAAAGGCTTATGAAATGGTATAGAGCAGAGATTGGCAAACATTTCCTGTAGGAGACCAGATGGTAAAAACTGGCAATTACTCAATTCTGTTGCTGTAGGGAAAAGCCATAGTTCTGGAAAGGTGTGCGTGGGTAGAGCTGTAGCCAATAACACTTAATCTACAAAAGCAAGGGGGGTGGTCAGTGTGGCCCACAGGCAGCTTGAAGGCCTTGGGAGAGCAAACAGCCTCCCACTGACACCTTCCCATCTACCTAGTTCCCCAGCTCCACCCCCTTGCTGGGGATATCTGTTCCTCATTTTCTTTGTATTCTTCCAGGGGTGCTCATGTGTGTAGAGACAAGCAAGTACAGCTATTTCCTCCCCTTTTACCCCAAAGGTAGCATTTTATATACACTGTTCTTCCTGACTTTTTTACCTAATGTATTTTAGATCTTTCTATATTGGTACATAAAAAGCTTCATCACTGTGTAGCATTGCATTACATGGGTATATCGTATTTTCTTGAATGGGTGCCCTCTTGATGGACACTTGGGTTCTTCCCAGTCTTTCGCCACGACGAACAATGCTGCAGGGAATGACGATATGCAGATGTCCTTTGAATTTGTTTCAGTGTTTTTCCAAATTGCCCTCAGTAGGGCTCATACTGATTTCCATCCCAGCCAGCACTCTCCAAGAGGCCTCACCCTCCCCACCCTCCAACAGTGTCCGAAGACTTCGGATTTTGCCGAGGGGTAGGCGGATGGGATCTCAGGGTAGTCTCGATTTGCCTTTCTCTTATCATGAGTGACGTCGAGCAGCTCTTCCTGTGTTTAGAAACCGTCCGTATGGCTCTCTTCTGTGGACTGTACATATCTTTTGCTCATGTTCCCATTGAACTATTGGCCTTTTTCTAGTCTAGTTCTAGCACTTTCTATATTAGTAAATTTAGCCCTTTGTCTCTGATGTGAGTGCTGTTGTCCCCCCAGTTTGTTCTTTGTCTTTGACCTTGCTTCTTGTGGTGTACTTGCCATGCAGATTTTGCACATGTGTGTATCTGTACGTTTGTGGCTTCTGGAAAGGCTTTCCCCACTTGAGGTTATAAAGCATGTCTCTTCGGTTTTTTTCCTGGTACTTTTATGGTTTCATATCATACATTTGAATTTTTGATCCTTTTGGAATTCATCCTTGTGTAACATGAGAATAGATCAACTTTCTTTTCTTCCAGCTAGCTAACACCAATTATTGGCTAGTCCCTCTTTTCCCCATTGCTTGAGATGCCACCTTTATTATTTACTAAAGCCCCATAGATATTAAAGTCTATTTCTGGACTTCCTATTCTATCCCTGCATCTATGCCAATACCATAGTTTTAATTATTGACATTTTCTAATATATTTTACAGCTAGTAGGGCCAGTCCCCCCCTATTTATCTTTTTGTGCCCAGAGTTTTTCTGGCTGTTCTGATTTGTTTGCTTTTCATACGAACTTTAGAATCATCTTGCTTAGTTCCGTAAATCGTAACTGTTGGTATTTGTTGGGTACTGGTGTCTTTTCATCCCCTGAGTCCCGCCAGCTATCTCTAACCCTCCTCAGTCTCTTTCTCTCCACGTCTGCCTCATCACCCCTCACATGGTCTTTTTCCCTCTTCTGTCCTTCACAACCTGCCTGTTTTGCTCCAATCTCTTCATTCAACCATTTATTCTGCACATACTTACAAACTTCCACCTGGTGCCAGTCCTGCCTGGGCCCTGAGGACGCAGAGAGGAATAAGACAGTCCCTGACCTCAGTCAGGGAGCCATGCTGGAACAGCCAAGTTATGCTCCTCTCCCTAACCTAGGGTCATGTCAGGAGAGGGGACAGTGCCTGTGATCTGAGTGTCCAAGGATCTTTCTGCCTCTCCTTCCCCTCACAAATACCACTTCCCTCAGCTTTGTTCTTCCTTCTCTGGCCATCACAGAGCATTGAAATTGCCTTTTAAACAATTTGACATTTTTTTAACGGAGTTTTGTATTTCTGGTTCTTATTTTTAAAGCTAGGCAGCAGATGAACATTTTATTTTTGACTCATTTCTAAACTCTCAAGTTAGATTATTTATGTGAACTCCAGACTGCTTTTTCAGGTGGCCTGATGTGGAGTCGAGTGTCAGGTGGACAGAGGAATCCCAGCTCAAGCCGCTCAACACCAATCTGACCTCCAGCAAATTAAAGATTCTGGCCTCATTTTCATAATCTGGAACTAGAAATAACACTAGAACGTACTAAGTAGAGTTTAACAGAGGTTAGTGATTTTTACCTTTCCGGGCCTCAGTGTAACCTCTGATGGCATCAAAGGGGAAGGGGGCAGGTAGTATTCCATAGGGAGGTTTGTGTGCCTCCGTGGGCCTCCAGGGCTGAGTGCTCACTGGCAAATGGTGCTGGCTCAAGTGAAAGTTTCTTTGCTAAGAATAAGGTTTATTGGAGACGTTTAAAACTGCTATTGTTCAATTACATACTGAACGGCAAGGGAACTTAGATATTGGATTTCGCTACATTTCATTCTACTAACCTATTCCTCATTATGTCCTCTAGGCAGAGTTAACCATTCGGTTGTTACTGATGTCCATCGACCCCAGCGCTAGCTAAAACTGGGGCTGAGGGTGGGTGGTGATGGAGGCCTGGAGTTCAGAAACTGCCCAGGCCTGGCAAGTTTTTGGCTGAACAGGTTCCCTGGAAGCCACGGGGTAGGGGTGCGCCCCTTGGCCCTGGTTGGGGCCTGAGAACCTCATGTCGCCTTCTCCTCGCAGCACGACTTCGGCCTGGAGAGGAGAGCGCTCTTCTGGGTGGAGGCTGTCGTCCGGGGGCCCTGCCCGGTCCAGTGCGACGCTACGGGAAAGGCATCGGCCCCTCCCGCCTGGCTCCTGCTCGTCAGCCCGGAACGCGAGCTAGTGTCCGCACCTGCTGCAGACACGGGCCCTGAGGCCGGACCCCAGCAGCGGCTTGACCAGGAGGCGCAGAAAGAGGAGGAGGACGAGGAGGAGGACGAGGAAGAGAACCAGGGAGAGGCCCACGACGGGGAAGAAGCCGCCTCTGCCGACGAGGAAGAGCCAGGTCCCCGCAGCCCCCTGTCCAGCTCCCCTGCGAGCCCCGGCCCCGGCCACCCCCGGTGCTCGCTGGACTTGCTGCGCGGCGTGAGGTCGGAGCTGGCCGGGGCGCGGCGGCGGCTCTCCGAGGGCCGGCTGGCCGCCCGCCCCCGCGCCCTCCTGCACCGCATCCGCCACCGGGCGCTGAGCCTCTGCCCCAGCCCCGCGCCGGGTCCGGGCCCCGTGCCGCCCGCCGGCCCCGCGCCCCCGCTCGCCAGCGCCCCCGCGCCGCCCCCGCGGCCCTCCACGGCCGGCGCCATGCCCCCGCTGCGGAGCCACAAGCCCACGGTCGCGGTAAGGAACCTGCCCGCTCGGCCAGGGCCGCAGCCCTGCAGCAAGGCCCCCCGTAGTCTGCGTTCCCAGCCTGGTCCGCGGCCCTCGTTCCCCCCTCTCCCCTTCTCCCTGCCTTTTCCTGTTCTCATCTGGCCCCGTACCGTGCTGTCCTTCCTGTGGCCCTTGGCCTGGACTAGTCCCTGCTCAGAGGCCCCCGTTCCCTGTTTCCCGCTGCGTCCGTTTTGCTTCTATTAGGGCACATGTCACAAGAATCGTGATTTTCCAGTACCTGTCTTTTCCCATGCAGTATGAATTCTTTTAGGGCAGGGATTGGAAGGCCTTCATTTTTGTTTCCAGGGCACCCAGCAGCAGATTGGCCCCTAGGGGGTGCTCAGTGAATGTCCGTTGAATGAATGAATGTGACTCAAATCTAGGGCTCCCCACAGAGCGAGGCTTCGCGTAGGGCGGGTGCGCTCAGGCTCAAACGATCGTCCCTGAGCAGTTATTTCCTGCTGGGCTCCCAGTTGGAAGAGACACTCACTGAGGGAGAGTTGGCCAAGGGGATGTGGGAGAAGGCAGCGCTGTGTAGTAGTGGGAGGGATATGTGCTGAGAGAGGGCACAGTTCTTGCAGACTGGGAAGGCTTCGGGACAGATCATGTGCACGGGGAAGAACCGGGAGCAGAAGTGAATCTGAAGTGAATTTGAAGTGAAACCAGTGAAGCTTACGCCTCAGACCCCTCGCTTTGCCTCTTGCAAAGCCTTATATCTAATTTTATATTCATAATTGTGTGCCTTTTTTAAGAGGCCCAAATTATGCAGGTACCGAACTCCTTCAGACCTGGATCTGGAGCAGATGGCGTGGGTCAGGGTTGAGAGCCAGAGGTGACAGTGGGGCCCAGCTTTCTGCCCCCTAGCTGCCCTACAGTCAGGCCAGGAGATACAACAGAATAAGGCCCAGGTGAAAATAAATCCAAAAGACAGACTAGAGATCTGGCTCTGCCCACCCCCGGGTGTGTGACCTTTGGCAAGTCACTGAACTGCTCTGAGCTTTCCCTTTTCTACCTGTAAAGTGGGCCACTTTTCCTCACACAGTTGCTTAGAGCAAACACAGAGAAGAGGCTCTGTAAACTGACAGGCCACGCCACATCCAGGGCCAGATGCTGATGCCCGGACGGCTCTTCCCTGGTCCGGATGAAATTTAACTCTAGCAACAACCCTGTGGGGGTAATGGGCCCATGTTCTGCAGAGGAGACAACTGAGCCAGAGAACAGCTAAGAATCATTTTTAAGGTCGCAGGAGTAGACTCGGATCCTAAGATTTGAATGTTTTCCGGTTTGGGGGTCAAAAGCAGACCCTAGGGTAAGCTCATGACAGGAACACCCCTGAAAAGATAGGGATGGGTGGACAATTCATGTCGCACATGCACATTCTGCCCCAGGAGCCAGAGCAGCAGCTGGGCTTTCCTTGGGGAGAAGGGGACAGGGGGATCTGCTCAGGGTTGGCAGATGGGTGCTTCTTTATAGGGAATGGTCAGGGGGGATGCTGGCCAAACTGACTGAAACGCCTGCGAGCCACCCTCCTTACTCTAAGGCCTGCGTGGGCTCCTCAGCACACAGCTGGGCCCAGTCCCTACCCTGCTCCATGCCCTGCCAGGCCCCAGCCCAGCCAAACTGAAAACGGAAGAAGATCCACCCCTGCTCCCCCTCTAAAGTGTGGGGTAAAGAACCCCGAATGTGATTCTGAGTAGGACTCAGGTCCCAAATGTGTGTTGCTTACCCAGTCATTAACTTCTCTGGACCTCAATTTTGATGTCTGTAAAATGAGACAATAGGATGGACCTATCATAGTTCTCTTGTGAAATAATGTCCTGCCCCGCCAGGTGTCACCTCCAGGGGTAACGGACACATCCAGCCTGTCTGTATTTCAGTCCCTCAGCCCGTACACCTGCCTGCCACCTCTTGGGGGGGTGCCTCAGCATCTCAGCGCCTGGGGATCACACCCTGCTTCTGCGGACCTGCTGTCCGCCCTGAGCCAGGAGGAGCAAGACCTCATCGGGCCAGTGGTCGCCCTGGGGTACCCCCTGCATAGGGCCATCGGGGCTCTGCAGAAGACAGGGCGGCAGAGCCTGAGCCAGGTAGGTGAAGGAGGGGCCCCGAGCTGGGGGGCTCTGGGTCTGGAGCCAGGTGAGTGGCCAAGTTGTTTTTATCTTTAACTTGAAAAAGTTTTGCTTCCTTCTCTTAGAAGCAGAACCTTAGCCTGGCATTCGTTGTTGAGGGTTATGAGCAAGTTTCTAGACCCTAATGCTATTTTCTCCATAAGGGTTTATCAGGAATCCCCATGCCCATATGGAGAGTTTTAATATTCTACTCCTGTCCCAGTCTCTACCCCAAGCACAGGGGGCTGGAGCTTTGGGCAGCCAATAATCTCTCCACAGATACCCAACAAAACTTTCTGCAATGAGAGAGATGTTTTATACCTGGGTTGTCCAATACGGTAGACACTGGCCTTTTGTTGAAATATGGCTAGTGTGACTAAGAAACTGAATTTTTAATTTTACTTAATTGTAATTAATTTAAATTAAAACAGCCACATGTGACTGTTGGCTGCCATAGGGATGGCAGAGCTCTGCCACTTCCCTCAATGAGCAGTTTATCCATATTCATAGCCGTCTCTTCCTCTTTTGGTCTACCCATCCATCCATGCCATGCAGTCCACAGCGTTTACTGGGCACTTCCTAGGGCTCCAGATGCAGCTAGGAGCTATGGGGGAAACCTCCTCTTGGTGGAAGGGGCTGCGAAGACTTTATGACCATTCTTAGTTGAGCACTAGGGTTTCCAGTAACCAGCAAAGGCTTCGTGGGGGTGCTGCATCTTGAGCTGGACTTTGAGGATGAGTAAGCTCTGAATTTGAAGGAAGAAGGGATGATATTCCAAGCAGGAGGAACAGTGTGAGCAAAGGGGTGGAGGCAGTAAGGAGGGGCTCGGGAGGCCCTGATCTGACCAGTCTCGCTGGAGTACGCGGTGCGTGAAGCAGGCTGGCGGGAGATGGGACAGAAGGGGGACTGAGGGCAGACTGAGGGTGCCTTGAAGGCTGGGCTGAGAAGTTTATAAATGACCCACTAACAAAAAGGCAGGCATGGAAGGGTTATGAGTAGGGGCAAGGAGGTGACACTGAATGCCACTGCCTGAACCTCCCTTCCCCCACCTGAAGGTCACATCTCACTTCCCATTTCTTTCTGAACATGTGGGCTCTTTTGGTTAGAAAGCTGAGCTGCAGGTATCAAAAGGTCCCAGGGTGGTTGGCACTTAGTCCTTTCTTCTGTCTCTGCCCCGTCACCATCAGAGGGCTTGGATACTGGCTCCACAATCACTGGTGACTGTCATGTGTTGGGTCCGTGAGGCCCAGAGCTGCCTGCTCCTGGATAAGGGAGGGACACAAGGAGAGTGACTGACCGGAGCTGAAGCAGGACGTGCTGCTGCCAGGTTGAGGAGGAGGGTGGACGCACCTGGCTGCCCCTCCCACCCTCTCCTGCTTCTGCTCTCCTCCGGCTTCAGCAATCTATGCCTTGTCCTAGAGGAAAACTTCCAACACGGCTGCTGACATTCATCGAACACCTTCTTTGTGCCAGGCCCTCGATCTGAGAATATTTGATCAGGTCTTCTCAATTCTGCAAGGTTGCTACTACTGCCCCACTTTGCAGATGAGGAAACTGAGGCCAAGGAGATTCATATAACCAATCAGCGGAAGAACCAGGGTTGAGGCAGGTTTGACTCTGAATCTTTGTTGCATGGTGCTTTTCTCTCATTTTCTGTGTGAGAACCTTCCAGTGAAGCACCCCAGGCCGATCTGAGATTTAAGAGTAGATCTAAAGTTGTCCCCACCTTCATCTGATGCTGGAAGCCAGGACCTGGGCCAAGAAGCTGGCCAGGAGGACTGTGAGGGACCGCAGCCACAGTGGGGGCTCTGACATGACCCCCAGTCCTTTTAGCTCCTGCGTCAAGGCTGAGGTTTCAGGCCATCACTGTGGGGGCCTGAAGATCAGTCAGAGCCAACACGGGGCACTGGCCTCCCTGTGGGTGGGCTGGAAGAATCCCACTGCATCAGGAACATTGTGTTTCCAGATATGCACTGACCACCAGCCTGGTCAGGATCTCTGGGTGGCCCTCTTCCATGGTGGTCAGTCAGGTGCCAAGCCCTGCGGTGTGGGCCTGAAGGGCCACTGAATGACTCCACCTGCCCTCCCCCACCAAGTGATTATCCCTCTATTCTGTGACATTCCACCACTAAGTGAGCAACTCCTTTGGGTTCAGATTCCTTCCCCCCTTAAAGCATATACACTATAGTAAACTTTTTTTGGCCAGAAATTATTGACAGATGGCCCAGGAAGGCGAGCCTCAGGTGACAGAGACAGAGCAGTTAGAAGAGCCGGGGAGAAAGGCGGTACAAAAGATAAGCTCTGCCCATCATTCCTTCCTTCCACAAGGATTGACGTCCCCACTGGCTGCCTACAGGACAGCATGGGTGGCATGTGTGAACATCCACAGGCCAGGCCCAGACGAGGTGTGGGACTCCAGGCACCTCAGGGCCCCTCTTTGAACCTCACTTTCCCTCTTTGCAGAATGGAGGGGGATATGTGTTTTTAATCAGTGGCTGCTGAGGGCCCCATCCTGGGGTGTAAAGATGACATCCTTACCCACCCTGGGGCCTGAGGCAGACCTGGAGGCTTCGACAGTCTCATAGGCCCAAAAGCTGACCGAGCATCAGAATCTCTGCAAGTGTAGGTCCCCAGGACCTACTCTGGAGGATCCCAGTCAGTGGATCTGGAGTGTGCCCAAGGGCCTAGCACGTTAAGGATCTGAAGGTGGTTCTGACATGGGGTCTACTGGTGTGGATTGAGGTCAGCCGTCCCTTGAGTCAGTGGTTCTCAGCCTGGGCTGCCCAGAATTACGTGAAGAGCTATAAAAGTCCCAGTGCCCAGACTGCCTCTGAGACCGATTACATCAGAGCCTCTGGCGGGAAGCATCAGTGGTTTCTGGGTACTTGTGTTAGAGCTCCCAGGTAGCTACGGTCCACACCAAGGCCAAGAACCTTCGCTGTGTTTGAACCAAGAGGCTAAGGGAGCAGCCACCATCCACTCTTGACTTGCTCTTGTTTTCACTTTTGGAAATCCTGTCTACTTTCAAGGCAGCTCAGAGCCGCTCCTCTAGCACTGGACCCCCGAGGGACAAAGCCGAGAGGTCAGGTGACCTAGGCCCTAGGCCTGGGTCCCCGGGCAAGCTGCCCACCTAGCGTGGACCTGTATCTTCCACTGCGCAAGGAGGGCTGGGCTGGGTGGTTTACAAAACATGCTCAGAGCAAGGTCTAGGCGCCTGAGGCAGGAGCACGGGGCTCTGGCTCCCCTGCTGCTGCCCCCACTTCTCCCAGAGCAGCTCCACCTTCCCATTAGTGTTGACGCCTCCTGATGCTTGGACAGCTCAGAAGCGAAAGCAGTTTGAAAAACATTCATCTGTATGATCCATGCGTCCTGCCCAGCTCTGAAGCTCTGCAGAAACCTCCCTGTTTCTTCTCCACCTCTGCCCATAATTCTTACGGTCTGGAGCCTTCATTTGGCATTGACTCTAAGTCTTGCTTTGATTTGCCTGGCGCTCAGGATTTCCCATATCTGGTTCATCCCCACCCTAAGCTTTGGGCACCTTGAAGGTCATTCTTAATTCGTCTTATAAACGCAGCATACATTTATTGCGCTCCCTCTGCCTGCCGTGCTGGGTGCTGGGGACACAGTGGTGAGCAAGAGACAGCCCTTCCCTCGCTGAGAGAGAGAGGAGAACTACAGAGTTGTACGTGCTGTGACGGGGGAAGCACAGTGCTATGCGAGCGGCAGGCAAGGCCCCCAGTGGAGACCGCGGCAGAGGCTCCCCAGGGAAGAGGGGTGAGGCTGGCCTTGGCCAAAGGAGTCAGAGGTGCAGAGGCCTGGGGTGCTGAGGAGGTTGCTGAGGCCGCTGACAGGGGCAGGGGGTAGGGCTTTGGGCCCCGGTACTTCGTCCTGAGGGCAAAAGCAGCTCCTGGTGACTAAGCACTGAGTGACCTCAGCACATTTCCAGCCCTGTGGTATCTTCCTCCGTTCTCCTCCCCTTTCCAGCACCGGGGCTCACGCGATCCCGGATGGCAGAGCTGTATGGGTCTAGGGACAGGGTGGGGCTGCCCAGGTGTGGGTGCTGAGGAGGCTGCTTCTCACAGGTGGGCGCTCTGTAGGGAGGGTGAACGGACTGGGACGCGTGGTGGTGGGGCGCCCGTGCTTCCGGCAGGTGCCCTCCCCACCTTGGGTCTGTGAACACCTTCGCTCACCCTGACGGCCCTTTTCCTGGATTACAGCCCCCAGTTGGGGACAGTTAGTAAGAACTTGCTGTCTACCCACCCCCGGGTCCCCCGAGGACCACTGGCTCACAGGGTCTCTGGGGCCATATCATGTGTGGTGGGTTGACTTGTCAGCCTGGTCTAGTCTCAGGCCTTGCTGAGGCCCCCAGGGCCTCCTGTATCCCATCTGCTGCCCCTGCCACTGTTCTTACTGGCCCCCCCCACCACCACCGGGGCCCCTTTCTGGCCCAGTTTCTCAGCTACCTTAGTGCCTGTGACCGGCTGCTGCGACAAGGCTACGACGAGGGGCTGGTGGAGGAGGCCATGGAGATGTTCCAGTTCTCCGAGAGCCAGGTCAGCAGGCCCACCTGCCTGGGCCCAGGGGGACGAGAGGGGGGGATGGGGGTGCACACACGAGCCTAGTGTGCAGGGGCACACCCGTGCCAGATCCAGAGCCTGGGGGCCTCAGGAGATGGCCTGCTTGCTGAGCCCTGGGGAGGAGACAGCCCAGGGAGGTGAAGCATGGGGAGGGGGAGGAGAAGGGGTAGGGAGGGAAGCAGGAGGCAAGGCTTTTGCATTATTTAGCCAAATCAACACACAACTATTATTGAATGCCCACTCTGTCAGACACCCAGAGAGGAGCCACGCATGGCACAAAGATACATAAACTCTGCTCAGGGAGTTTGCTGCCTACCTGGAAACCCAGAAGGTAGGCAGCTGTGGGCCCAATGGTACGTTCTGAGTGCCAGCATACATGACCTGTCCACAGTGTGCTGTTGCCCCAGGCTCTGCTGGGCACTTCTCCACAGAGGCTGAGGCAAGGACAGAGGGCTGGGAGGGAGGCCAAGGAGGAGAGGGAGGGAGGAGAAGCAGGGACTTTTCAGGCACTGGGGCCAGAGGAGGAAGGAAGGCCGAGGCTGCACTGCGTGAACCTTTGGCAGGGTTTGGGGCTTGGGCAGAGACCCCAGGCGGTGCATCCTTGGGGCACCAGTATGCAGCCTCCTGCTTTCTGCCCAGTCCCCGAGCACCAGGAGTCAGGAATGAGCTGAAGTGAGGGAGTAAAGCCAGGTTGGAGCCAGTGGCCAGGCCGGGCACAGGAAGGGAGGTCCAGGCCTATGTCACCCTGAGGTACAGGAAAAAACAGCGGGTGCTGCCCAGGATCAGGCTTACCTGGCTTGGGAAGTCCACAGCTTTGTGGGAGTAGATACGGTAGGTACCAGGGAGAGGGCTCCACAGGGAGGTGGCTGGTCTGGCAGAGTCCCCAGCACTCTCTCTGCTTCCCCTTCCTCAGGCAGGGGAGTTCCTGCGCCTCTGGGAACAGTTCAGTGACATGGGCTTCCAGCAGGACCGGATCAAGGAAGTGCTGCTGGTCCACGGCAATCGCAGTGAGCAGGCGCTGGAGGAGCTGGTAGCCTGTGCCCAGTGAGCACTGGCGTATTCCATAATGCCTGTGCATCCCAGTCCTGGGCCAGACCTGGCAATCCACATTAACTGTGTTATTAAGACTGCAGAAGAGGGGCACCTGGCTGGCGCAGTCAGAAGGCCATGCAGCTCTTGATCTCAGCGTTGTGAATTTGAGCCCCACGTTGGGTGTTGAATAAACTAAAAAAAAAAAAAAAAAAAAAAGATTACACGAGAGTGACGCATGCTTATTGTAAAAATGCAAACAGTGCCAAAGGTGGAGGTAAATACTGTAGGGGAGGCAAAACTTTACCCATTTTAGGTTTTCAGCTGGGGCTCCTCATGGAAAAGATGGATTAAGGAGAGAAAAACAGTTCATTAATGCATGTAGCACACAGCATGTGGGAGAAGCCTCAATGAAAAGTAACTCAAAGCAGCAGTTAGAACTCTGGCTTGTATAGCATCTTCAACAAAGACCAGTACATTTGTAGAGAGATGACAGGACAAAGCAAACCGGTTTTGGGCTTCCAGGAATGGCAAGCTGTTGGGGGAGGGGGGGGTGTAAATACAAGGAAGCGAACCGACTGAGTAGGTTTGTTGGCAGATCCCTCTGGAGCATGTCTGGGCTGATAAGAATCTATCTCCAGAAAAGGAGAATTTATACCTTGCCTTTAGGCAAAATGTGGGGGAGGGTAGAGTGAGCTTTTTTCCTGCATTTGTTGCTTCTTAATTACCTTCACCTCAAAATAAATTTTATGTCAAAGAGGCATATTTTGGGGTGACATTCTGGTCTCTTCCAGTACTAAAACAATCAGCTGAAAGAGTTGAAATCATTGCCTCTGGGGAGGGGCAGATGGGGGAGTAGAGACAAGGAACTGTGTTTTTTCATCCAAGCTCTTGTAAAAACTACCTGTATTTGACTCTTTAAACTATATTCACTAGTAACTTTGATTTTAAGAATATTAAAACAAATAAATAGTGGGCAGTTCTTTTCAGTCCTGCAGGCTCCTGGTCTTAATGTGGAAAGAACATCTAACTGTGGTTCAGAAGACCTAAGTGCTTACTTTGTTTCTGCTGCTGACTGGCTTAAGGCCTCTTTGGGCCTCAGTTTCCCCGGGAAAAGTGGAAAGACTGGACCTGGCTGCCATCCATAAGAATTCCCTGAAGAGTTTGTTAAAGAGGCCCAGGCCCTACTCCTGGGTGACCTGATTTAGAAAGTCCAGCTTGGCAGCCCCAGGGACCTGTTTTATTTTTGTAAACAGCTCCCTGGGGATTTTTTAAAAAATCTGTTGTTGTTGTTTTATGATTGCTTTTGTTGTTGTTGACCTCTGTCACCCATTTCTCCCAACCACTAATCTGTTCTCTGTCATCTATCAGCTTGGGTTTTGGGTTTTTTTAAAAAGTTTTTGCTTTTTAGATTCCACATATAAGAGAAATCAATCATATGGTATTTGTCTTTCTCTGTCTGACTTATTTCACTTAGCATAACACCCTTGAGGTCCATCCATGTTGTCTCAAATGGCAAGATTTCATTCCTTTTATGGCTGGATAATACCCCATTGCATATATAGACCACAGTTTCTTTATCGATTCCTCCATCTGTGGACATCGGGGTTGTTTCCATGTCCTGGCTGCTGTAGATAATGCTGCCGTGAACATGGGGGGGCATCTATCGTTTTGAGTTAGTGTTTTTGTCTTCTTCGAATAAACATCCAGAAGTGGAATTTCTAAATCATACGGTAGGTCTGTTTTTAATTTTTTGAGGAACCTCCCTACTGTTTTCCACAGCGGCTGCCCCCATGTACATTCCCACCAACACTGTACGAGGGTTCCCTTTCTCCGCATCCTTGCCAACACCTGTTATCTCGTCTTTTTGCCAGTAGCCATTCTGACAGGTGTGAGGCGATAGCTCCTTGTGGTTTTGATTTGCATCTCCCTGACAATTAATGCTCTTGAGCATATTTTCATGTACCTGTTGGCTATCTATATGTCTTCTTTGAAAAAAATGTCTATTCAGGGCACCTGGGTGGCTCAGTGGGTTAGGCCTCTGACTTCAGCTCAGGTCATGATCTTGGGGTCCTGGGATGGAGCCCTGTGTAGGGCTCCCAGCTTGGCGGGGAGTCTACTTGTCCATCTCCTGCCCCTCCTCCCACGTGTGCGCATGCATACGCTCGCTCTCTCAAATAAATAAAATCTTTAAAAAAAAAAAGAAAGGAAAGAAAATTTGTTCAGATCTGCCCATTTTAAATTTTGTTGTTGTTGTTGTTGGGTTACGTGAGTTCTTTATATATTTTGGATACTAGCTCCTTATCACATATATGATTCACAAATATTTCTCCCATTCGGTGGTTGCCTTTTGATTTTGTTGATGGTTTCTTTTGCTGTGCAGAAGCTTTTTATTTTCCACGTGTTTTTGTTCTTTTTTTTTTGCTTTTGTTGCTTTTGCTTTTGGTGTCAGATTAAAAAAATCATTGCCAAGACTTATGTCAAGGAGCCCAGCACCTGTGTTGTCTTCTAGGAGGTTTATGGTTTCAGGTCTTCCAGTCTAATCTTTAATCCATTTTCAGTTAACGTTTGTGTAAGCTGTAAGATGGCAGTCAAGTTTCATTCTTCTGTATGTGGTGGTCCCATTTCCCTAACACCATTTATTGAAGAGACTAGACTGTCTTCTCCCCGTTGTATATTCTTGACTCCTTTGTTGTAAATTAATTGACCACATATGCATGGGCTTATTTCTGGGCTCTCTGTTCTGTTCCATTGATCTGTGTGTCTGTTTTTATGCCAGTACCTCTGGGGATTCTTCTTCTTCTTTTTTTTTTTTTTAAGATTTTATTTATTTTTGTGAGAGAGCGCGTGCGCATGAGCAGGGGGTGGTGGAGAGGGAGAAGCAGACTCCTGCTGAGCAGGGAGCCCGATGTGGGACTCGATCCCAGGACCCTGGGATCATGACCCGAGACGAAGGCAGAGGCTTAACTGACTAAGCCACTCCGGCGCCCCATCCTCCGGGGATTCTTATTCGATATATTGGGCCCACGGCCAGTGTGTGTGACCCTCAGGGCCAGCCGATCTAGGCCTTCTGCTCTGACAGCCTGTCAGTCTTTCCTCATTTGTGGAGTGGGCAGTTTGGGACCAGAATTGTCTCCAGTCACCGCAGGCCTGCCCTCTGGAGGACCCAAGAGACTGAGGGCACCAGTTGCGGGAGCTGCCCATGACTCAGGAAAGCAAAGGCCAGAGCCAAGACACCAGCGCCCTTGCCCTTCCCAGCTGGCCTTGTGCAAAGACCTAGAGCGGTTACCAGAGAATCAAGACCTCTCAACCTTCTCCACCCAGCGAGCAGGACTGGACCTGGAGCTGAGGCCTATAGAAAACCAAAATCTTCATGTTTTTCATGGCTTCAAACCAGACACCTTCTCTGAAAGTGTAGTGAGGACTTCTGCAGGCCTATCCAGGCCTAAACAGCGAGTCTGGGACCAGAACCTAGGACTCCTCAGGTCTGTCCAGCTCCTGGGTGCTTTCCACTAAGCCTCAATGCCTGCCAACTTGAAATCACACAAAAAATATGCTTTGGCCCTAAAACTTGCTTTGAATAACTTGCAGGCGCTGCAAAACTATTTGAGAACATTGGCAAGGCGGCATAAAGTTGGTCAAAAATAAAACTGCCCTTGAAAAAGAATAAAATTCATTTCAATTTCTAAAAAGCAGAGTTCAATCCAAAGCTCTGTGTGTTTTGATTAAGGTAGTCTGGCCTTGGTGTTCCACTCGGTTAAGCCCCTTGACTAGAGGCGACCAGTTGGCAGGCTCCTCGCTGACCTTGCAGGGGCTTCCCCATGCAGCTCCTCCCGTTCTTCTCGCACCCGAGCCTAACTTCCCATTCCTAGGAAACTATTGCTTGATTTAAAATGGGGCATCAATGGGCACGTAAATTTAAAATATTTTTAGGAGGTAGAACACTAGGGTAGTTAAAGGCATGGGCTCTGAAGTTAGATCTGAGCTGAAACTATAGCCTTTATCATTAGCTGTGTGACCTGTGTGCGTGTGTGACATTTTAAAAGTCACGTATCCTCTGTGTGCCTCAGTCCCTCATCTGTAACATACGGACACTGCAGCTTCCCAGATGGCATGACTGAAGGAGCTAGCGCACAGGAAGCTTGTGGCGGGGCGTCTAGCAGCTATTTGCTTATTTACATAGATTTATACCTTGTCTTGGTTCTAGAAGCACTGCTACCTTTCCTCTGATCATCCTCTCATCTCCCTCCTCATTGTTAAGGTTAACACATCTCTAGCATTTATAATCGAACTCAGAAAACCTTGGGGAATGTCCCCCTTCCTCCCGCCCCTATGCTTCAGCCTCTCTGGTCAGCAGGGTTTAAGGATGCCACAGCAGAGGATTCTGGGAGTATCTTGAGAGGAGGACAGTCCTTACAGCTGATACTGAGGGTCAGGTGACCGTACTGGTGGCCCCCTAAAACAGCAGCAGATGACACAGTGGCTACCTGAAGGCAGTGTCTAAACAAGATGGCCCTCAGAGAGGAGGCCAGGAGGATGGTACCAGGGGGGCAGGTACCAGGGCACCAGGGGGCAGACCAAGGCCTGGCCCAAGGATGCGGAAGGAAGCAAGTTCTGCCTGGGCTCTTGCTGTCACTTCTTTCCCCTACACCCAGTCTCCTCTTCTGTCCCCACCACATTCCTTGGGAGGCTCAGTGCCAACAGATTGAAGAAGGCCTCCTGACTCTGACGGGAGGTGGCGGGGGTGGGGGTGGGGGAGGTTGTCTCATTCACTATTTCAGGCTGAAATCTCAAGTTCTTTGCTTCCGTTCCAGGGGGATGTGCACATTGCCCTCTAGCTGGCTCACCCTCTGCCTCCTTCTTATAAGGACCTTTTGTGATTACATCAGACCCACCTGGCTAATCCAGGATAATCTCCCATCTCAAAAACCTTAACTTAATCACATGTGCAAAGTCCTTTTTACCATGTAAGGTAACATAATTCCAAGGATTAGGACATGGATGTCTTCAGGGGACCATTATTCAACGTACCACAGAGGGGCAATGTGTAACCCAAAATAATACGTGACTAATGGTGGAATTTCAAGCAGTCACATAAAGAAGTTTTGTTGTGTTTTGCATTACTCTTTATACAAGGGACATTTCTATTTTGGAACAGAGTGACCACGGAGCAGGCCTTACCCAGAGGTCAGGGTCTCCGGCAAGGCTGGGGCCTCACCAGGCTCAAGCCGACACAGCTGGCTCCACTCCTCTCCCGCCTCTGGTAGGAGCCTGGGGACTCTTGCTTCAGAGTCAGCCTTCTGCAGCTGACAACATTCTCCTGGCACCAGGAACAGCGCTAGCTGAGGGGCTGCCAGAGCCTCCTCTCAGCCCTGACCCTCCCGCTCTGGGGGGGGGGGGGGGGGAGGGGCTGCCTCAAGGATCAAGTGGAGAAGTCAGGAGCTTCCCCTTCCTGGGCCCTCCTCCTCTCTTAGCCCCCTTCCCTCCACACTTCCTCCTGGCTCCTCTCCCCAGGCTGACCTCTAGCCGCCCTGTCCGCCTGTCTTATCTGGTGATTAGAGAATTCCTTTGTTGGCCCCTGCAGGGAACACTCTTTGCCTGTTAAAAGAGGATTTAGGGAGAGGACAAAGCTTAACTCATGAATAGTGGCTCTTGAATGATGGGGTTATAGGCCCAGTAAAAGCCGGCAAACGGAAGGGGTGACCCTGCCAGCTCTTCACCTCACTGGACCATCGACTCAGGTCTCTTGTAAGACTCTCACCGCAAGGAGCATCTGGGGCTTTAGGGAGCTCCGGAAATGAGCTAATGAGGGATGGGGAGGCTTCCAGAGCCCCACCCCACCCCGGGCATGGGACCTCCTGGTCCACCCCTCTCCTCACTCTCCTTCCTAAGGGCCAGACTCTCCCAGAAACTCTCTTACACGCACGCGCCCCCCGTCCTCAGGGGGAGTGAAAGCCCTGCCGTAGCATCATATGGAGGCTTTGTGGGATGGGTACGTCTGCATGCTGGGGACAAGGGTGATCCTGAGTAGGGCAAGACCTGATCACTCGGTTCTACTTGAGAAAGGGCCCACTCAACCACTCAACCACCAAAATCTTGGAGAAGTGTCTCCCCTGCATTTAGCCCCGTGCTAGTCTCTGAGAAGATATAGCCCCTATTTCTAGGTGCTACACCCAGTCGATGAGCTAAAACTACCACCAAAGAACCATTCACTTACTAATTCTTCCGCCCAACAAAGCTTTATTGCATACCAGCTGGGTGCCAGGCCTGCTGGCCCCAGAGTCAGGGAAGGTGGGAAGAAGGAGGAGAAATGGCCTGTCCTGGGGCAGGAGGGTTACCAGGCTAAGCTGGCCAGTGCGGGTCAGCATGGCAGCTGGCTGAGAGCGGGTCAGCGCCTGTGCTGGTGACGATGGTGGTGAAGGCAGAAGGACAGGCAGGCTTTGGGCCAATGAGGGCCTCTGGAGGTAGCACTTGGCCGGCTCCCCCCGTGGAACTGGGTCCCAGCCAGTACCCCTGCTGTCTTTGCTCCCAGCCCAGCAGTGGGGCACTCACCCCCATCCCAGCTCTTCCTCTCCTGGCGAGTGGCCCTGCCTCCTGCCCATTCTCTTCCTGAACCTGTCCTTATAAGGCCACCCACTCAGGAGACGTGTGTGTTCTGTGTCCTCTGGGAAGTTGCCCACGCGGCGTCATCTGCTGTTTTACTGCTCAAGATTTTTAACCTATGATTTTATTTATTTATTTACTTATTTATTGTCATTAAAAGAATGTTTTAAGGCTCTGCAGAGACATTAACTGGGTGCTTGGTGAAGGTGGAAGGATGGAAGCCAGGGGGCCCTGGACCCAGGACAGACCAGCCCCAGGGCATGGCTTAATCCCAGACTCTGAGTACCCTCAGCCAAGCAATCCCATGAGCCTCAGCAGGCCCTGTGCTGAGCACAAGGAAGAGAGGGAGATGAGGGCTCCCCCAGAAGGACTGGCGCTGGGGCAGTATGGGCAGCCTCCAGGCAGAGGGGAGACCCAGGCTGCAGGAGTGTGAGCCTGGCTGAGGGATCTGGGAGGGGGCACAACTGAGCAGGGCCTGGCGGGGGCTGGGGAGGGGCGTTCTTCACATGGAGAAGTGAAAGAAGGACATTCCAGGCAACAGCCGCCCAGGCACGGGACAACCTGGGGCCGGCGGGTAATGGGGGACCCCTGAGTGTGCCTGGATGGTTGTGGCTGGGCCTGGAGGAGTCTGGACTCGCTCCTGCAGCCGGGGAGCAACCATCAACACAGGGGAGCCCACAAGGATGACGGGAAGGAGACCACAGTCGTCGCTCCGGTGTTGCAGATCGCTGCCTCCTCCGTTCCCTTGTACCTCTTCCATTCTATTCTAAGGCCACAAGGCCACCCCCCATTTTTCTTAAGTGACACCCAGTGAACTTGGAAGACTTTCCTCCCTCGGCTGTGGGCCATCTTAGTGTGCTGTCGGTCAAGATGCCCTGTCCTCCCCTGACCAGAGGGACGGCACGTCACCCACCCAGGGCTGGCTGAGTCTGCTGTGTGACCTGGGAAGCCCGAGCTTCCTCACTCTGGCTGCAGCCCCAGACGGCCGGCTGGCCGTAAGCACGTCCTGCCGCTGGGACCCCTCGCCGCCGCTCAGCGCCCGTCCTTCCCCAGCCGGGTGCTCTGGCCTTCCTGGGGAGTCTGGGGCGGCCCCAAGTCCTCCCGGTAGAATCCTGTCCTCCTGAACTTGGCCGACGGTGATGGCCACAGCACCCTGATGGATGCAACGAGACAACCTGAGCACAGGCAGCCGCCGAATGGGGCAGAGAGCGTCCTGTCACTCTGGGAACCTTGTCAAAGGTCTAAGACTGTCAAGTGGGAGGATGGCTTTCACAGGGGGGCTCATCTCCATCAGGGGGCTTACCTTGGGGTCCTCTAGCTGCCGCAGGGGCCGCCTCCTTCCTTCCTCTGTGACGAACTGGGCACCGGCACTGAACCTGGCTCGCCTCTCTGACCCCGACGCCTGGCACAGCCAGTGGTGACAGAACGTGCTCCGAAGTGTGTGCTAAACGAAGAGGGAGGAAGGAAGGAAAGGAGGGAACCCATGGAAGTTAGCTTACTGAGGGGTGGCCCCCCGCTGAAAGGTAACTGGCTTCCCCAGAGGTTTCACCGAATTGCCAGGTGAAGTGCTCACCAGACAGTAGTAGGGGAAGCTCTGGGTAGTTAGGAGAACACAGTCAGTGCGGCGACTTCAAGGGACAAAGGCAGCCAGCCCCATTCCTTAGTGCCCTGCCTCTCAGAGCCTGGAGGGACCACATGTGGGGGCCAGGTGGCTGCTGGGAGGGTCCCGGTGTTAATCTGTACAAGGCCCCCAAGTCCCCAGGAAGGGGCGGAGGTCCAAGTTGGTTCATGACCCCTTGATGTGCTCTTTTGGGGAGCACGTGGCCCCTTTTAGATGGCAGCAGAGCTGAGCGGAGACAAGCATGGGCCACCGTCCCACGGGTCAGGTGCAGTGACCACGCTCTCTGTGGTGGACCAGGCTGTGCTCTGAGGAGAGGAGTGGGTGCCGCGGCTCAAGGAAGCCACCACCCCCGTCTCTGTCCATCCCAACCCCCAGCTAGGTGGGGACAGGTGACGAAGGAGATGGCCTAGCAGCCATCCAGGACTGTTTTCTGGGTTCGAGCTAGGTCACTGTTTTCTGAAGCTAAGTGTGTGGACTTCCCCAGGGGTTCGGAGCCTCGTGTTACAGGTGCTGGGGCCAAGGATCATCGGGCTGATATGTCTCAGTGTGTGCTGTGAGGACTCACATGCCTGCCCCTCCACCTTCCCTGGCCTCTGTCCCTAAGACGGGGCAGGGTCAAGGGGTTATATCCTGGAGACAACGGTGGCAGATGCTTTCAAGGCCCAAAGCCCCTCTTCAGGAATCCCAACCATACGATGTAGTCGTCAATTACCTTTTCCACCTGAAGCCAGACCGACCACTACTGGCAAGACAATCCACTGTCCTCGCCTAAGGGCAGAAGGTTTTCTGGTTTTTTGTTTTTGTTTTTGTTTTTTTTTAAAGATTTTATTTATTTGACAGCGAGAGTGAGTGAGCACAAGCAGGGAGAGCAGTAGAGGGAGAGGCAGAAGGAGGTTCACCAAGCAGGGAGCCAGATGTGGGGCTCGATCCCAGGACCCTGGGATCTTGACCTGAGCCGAAGGCAGTCGCTTAACCGACTGAGCCACCCAGGTGCCCCGGCTCTCTGGTTTATTGACACTTGCTGGGGGCCTCGCACTGTCCTAAGCTCCTTCTGTGTCCTATCTCACTCACCCCCCAACAGTCTTCATCGACAGATGCCACCTGAGGCTCCGGGAAGTAAACAGCTGCCCCAGGTCATATGGTCAGAAAGTACTGGTGCGGGAGCTAGAATCCGGGAAGTCTGAGCTAGAAGCTGGAGTATGTGGGCTCCCCTCACCATGGGCCTGGCACACACACTCCCTCACCTCACCACACAACAAGCCTGTGCCCCAGACGGACTGTTACCTTCAATGACAGACACAAAGTGGGGCTCAGAGAGGTAATACAACCAGGCCAATATCACCCAGCAAATGGGTGGCAGGGATGGGCCTGGGTTGAAGATCTCCAGGGCTCCCCTTCTGCATCCTGCAGGACCCCTTGGTTAAACCTGATAAAGGTCAGGTCTGGCCAGGGCCATAGAGAACCAGGCCCTACCTAGAGGCTGGAGCTGGGGACCTGCCTGGTCCCTCCCTTGGGAAAGAACCACAGAATGTGTGCTCCCTGAAGCTCATGCATCTGGTTCTGTTTCCGTTCCCAGCCACTCCTCAGAGAGCTTCTAAAGGTCACTTTTTTCCCCTCAAATTCAAGTGGCTCGGGAGGCAAGCCCTAGCTTCCGGACACTGGAAACGCCACCCCTTCTGGTAAGATGTTCTTCTGGTCCCCATCACTGTGTAATCAGGCCAGGGCGCTGCGATGGATATTTTCCAGTATCTTTTGCTGTGCCCAAACCTAGCCACTCCTTGTCAGATGCCCAGAGAGATGAGGGCCAGAGGGGACAGGGCATGTGTTTCAGCAGGAAAGAGACGGCACATTCACACTGGGTCATCAGAGGCTATTTGCAAAGGCTGAAAGGCTACTACAGGGATAGTGCAAGGACAATGACACAGACGCTTTCACTGCTCCGAGGCCTGGAAAGTGAGGGGAGGCGGTCACCTGAGAGGAGCTGTGACGCTGAGCAGCGGAGGGGAAAAGATCAGTGTGGGGAAGCCCTGCAAGGAGGGAGCCAGGAACAAAGTCCCCAGACCTCCCACTCCTCTCCACCCCTCACCTTCTGCTGGTGTCTCCCATCTGACCTGGAGTCAAGGGAGCCCAGTGGGGCGCAGAGCCCGAGAAAGGGAGAGTGGATCTGGAAGGGCAGACGGGAGCTGTGAAGCAGAGGCCAGGATGAGGGGCTTGGTACTGGCAGCCAAGAAACAGGATATCTGGCTTCCATACTCACCACCTCGAACACCTACTGTGGATCTCCACTTCCTACAGAATAAGGCCCAATTTAGTCTGGAATTCAAGGCTCTTTCCACTCAGGTTCCAACCTCCCTCCCTCATGGGAAAGCTACTGGCACCTCACATATTCTCTCTGCACAACGACTCTATGAGGTAAGTCTTATCGTGATGAACATTCTATAAAGAAACCAAGTTTGCCCAGATGACACAGCTGACAAGGGATGGGGCTGGAGCATGAGCCCAGGTCCCCTGTTGCCAAAGCCGATGCTGCCGTCCTGCGTCCTCGCTAAGCGCTAAGTACACAGACTGCTGGTCAGTCTCCGCTTGTCCCAATCCTGCCTCCTTCACGGAAGGGGTCCCGATAAAGCGAGGGGGTGGAGAAAGGAACGTGGAAGGTGGGCAAAATGCTGCTGGACCCCCAGGTTCTCAATGTACTCTCATAACCATCCTCCGGGGCAGGAACTGTCCTCCTTGTTTGGACTTGAGGCACTTTGATTTCAGCAAGCTCAGGGTACTTAACTGTGGGCCTAGAGCAGTTACCGTCAGGGCCAGCGTTGGACTCCAAGTTGAGCTGGCTGCCTGGCAGGCAGAGCTGGCCCTCTGCGGAGCCTCAGTCCCTTCCTTCCTCCCTGACCCACCTGCGAGCTCCCCGAGCACCTACAGTCCCCTCTGCTAGTCAGGACCGTGGGGTTACGCACATCTACCGAAGTCCGCTGTTAGAATGAAAATATGTTACTGGAAGGAGAAGCGTACTGGGCCAATGGCATCAGGCCATGCTGAGGGTTAAGTGGTGTGTGAGAGAGAGATTTGAAGGGCCCACGTGCCCAGACGCCACCTTTAGAGCTCAATTCCTTTGTCTCTGTCAGCTGAATGAAAGCAGGGTGCTGACAAGAATGGGACACCAGAGCGGGGAGACTTCCTAGGAACAATAAGGATGGAGGTCTGGAAGCAGGGAGGGCAGGCCTGATGGGTCATTCTGGGGATGCTCTCTCACAGGTGTCCTGGCGGGCAGCACAGAGATGCAGCATGGTGTGATGGGAAGAGGATTCTAGAGATGTGGGTTTAGCTCAGCATGGTGTGCTGCATTGCTGTGTGTCTCCAGGCAAGTTACTCGCCTCTCCCCATCCGCTCCCCCAGAACTTCCCCTTCCCCCCATAAAAGGAGGGGTTGCACGAAATGTTTATAACCTGATCCAAGACTCTGCAGCCCCACAAAGGCCTCCTTTACTTTTTGTTAATTGCTGAGTCACCAGAGAGAAGGGCTCCTCCTTTCCATGCTTCCCACTCCAGCTGGGGCCAAATCATGAGGGTTGCAGAGGACACTGCGGGGATGAGCCCTCAGAGACCCCTCCATGGGGGTCCCACATTCTGGGCCCATGATCAGGCGCTCAGAGGAGGCCTATCTGCCGACGTCTGTGTCTCCCACCAGCACAATTAACTTGCCACTATTCTTGGCAAATGAGACAGCAACCTGAAGCAAAGCAATTAGGGTGAAAAAGAGGCCCAGCTGCTTGGGGCCAAAGGAAAATAAACAGCCGGCCCTGTGCTATTCCACCGCCAAGAGGAGCAACCCTCACAGGGTGATCTGCACTCCCAACTCCAGTCCCCTCCCTGCGACTGCCGGCAGAGAAGGGGCCTGGGAGCTGCGGTAGTTCTCAGATCCCTCTCTTCCCTGGAAGTACGATGAGGTCCATCTCCCCCTGAAAGTCTTCCCTGGGCACCTGCCCAGCCCCAACCCCTGCCAGAAATGATACTGCTCTCCTCTGAAACCTGACAGCCTCCGTGAGTTTTTCCTCTGATAGTTCAATTCATTCATTAATTCTTTTGACACCCATTGAGCACCATTCATTCATTAAATAATTAAGCCCTGGGGTGCCTGGGTGGCTCAGTCAGTTAAGCGTCTGCCTTTGGCTCAGGTCATGATCCTGGGGTCCTGGGGTCAAGCCCCACATCAGGCTCCCTGCTCAGCGGAGCCTGCTTCTCCCTCTCCCTCTGCCTACCTCTCTACCCTGCTTGTGCTCTTTCTCTCTCTCTGTGTCAAATAAGTAAAATCTTTTTTAAAAAAATAAATAATTAAGTCCCTACTATGTTCTAGTCATTGTTCTGGGTCCTGGTGAACAGACAAAAATCTCTGCCTTTCTGGAGCTCAAGTTTTAGTAGGAGAAAATAGACACTAAAGAAGGTTAGCAGGGTAGCTGATGCCAGATGCTATGGAGTAAAATAAGGGAGGAGGAACTGCAGAGAAGGGGAAGGTAGATTTTAAGGGCGGGGGGTATCAGGAAAGTCCTCAGAATGAAGGTGACATCTGAGCAAAGGCCTGTAGGAGGTAGGCAGTCAGCCAGAGGGCTAAGTGAGGGAGGTGTGCCTGGCACAGGTACTTGTGCAAAGGTCCTGAGGTTGGAGTGTGCTTGGTGTGTTTGAAGAACACTAACGAGACCAGGGGGAGAGTGGTAAGAGATGAACTGAGGGAGGAAACGGGGCAGGGGATCCTGAAAGGACCTGGGCTTTCACTCGAGTGAAATGAGGAATCACGAAAGGCTCTGAATGGAGAAGCAATGAGATCTGGCTGGCGTTTCATTAGGATGGCTCTGGCTGCCACCTGGGCAGACTGAAGGGAAGCAAACAGGGAAGCAGGCCCTGGGTGGAGTATGGGAAGTTCTGGCTTCTCCTTCTGCCTCTGTCAGGCAGGCTATAGAACCACAACAGGATAGCTTCCAGGGAGAGGAAAGCTTCTCAGAGTGGGCCTCTGGGCTGGGACAGAGAATTTTTTAAACCCTGCCTTCTGGGTTTAGTAATCCCTACGTGTCTCTGTATATTTGCCCCCCGCGCCCACCTCATACCTGGTTTGACCTCCCAAACCATACCTTCACTCAGTGGTCAAGTCTAGGTGCCAGCGTATGAGAGGCTGAAAATCCCAGATCCTGGTTCCAGGTCCTTGCTCTTCCACTTGACTGGCTATGTGACTTTGGGTGACTCATTTCAGCTTTCTGCTGGTTTCCTCACCTGCAAACAGACATGGTGACCACCTTTGCCGAATGTGGTGGGCTGTGGGAGGAACCCCGGAGCCTGACCTGTGAGGCCGGAGAAGGTGGGCTGTATGATGAAAACCTCCCCCACACTTCATGAGAGGGAGGGAAATCTGTGAAACTGCAAAGACCCTCGGGGCCTTCCCAAGTCATTAGCACCCCCAGGAAGCTGGCCATTAGAATCCCAGCTAGATCTTAAGGCAAGAGAACCCAGGACAGTTAATTTTCCTATTACAAGGGGAGGGAAAGGGTTGGGTTTAGGGGAACAGGTGAACCCCAAGAAGAGGTGGTGCAGAGAGAAGGGTAACAGGGAGGGGAGTGTAAAGGAGACCGGCAGAAACACCCTGTCCGTCTCCAAATGTCCGCGAAGCAGGGGGCAGCCCAGAGAACAAGCATGTGGCCCTGGGTTCAACGCTGGGGCTCTGCTACTTCCTAGTTGTGCCTCTTCCCATCACGTGACCTTTGGGTGTTTGGGTTTTTTTAAATCTTCAAGGGTAAGGGTTTTGCCAAGCTGCCTACCACTTAAAATTCTTACAGAGCTTAAGTAAGTCAACTGTGGGAAAGCACACTGTGAATCGTATTATTATTATGCACAAAGGACATCTCAGAAAGGACTGCTCTGGACCAAGGAATATCACCACCGCAGGAGCCAGCAGGCCCTGTCTGGGCAGGTCCACACAGACAGCTGCAAAAGCCGACAGGCACAAAGCTCTGTGGGGTGCGGGAGCAGATGAGCTGATGGATCTCAAGACTGCCAATCTCATGGCTGAGCACTGGGCAGAAGGAGTGAGCAAGGGGGAGAGCGTTCAGAACTGCTAGAAAAATTATCCATAACTTGGAGAGAGGCAGAAAGACTATATGTCTTTTCAATGTCGTCGTGGGGCAGGGTTGAACAGCTAGGAGTTATTTAATTCTCTCAGGAAAAATTAAATACATGTTTCTCAATTTGCTATTGCCTGGAGTCCTGACTTCGAGAAGCTGCACGCGCACTTGTGGCTGCATGAAGAAATAGGTACGTGCGTGTATGTGAAGACGCAAACGTTTTTAGTCCAGGACAGAACTACGAAAGTTACGGTTTATTGTCCTGTCCAGCTTCACCTCTTAGCAAACTTATTTTAGTAGGTCTTTTCCAACTAAAGACACAAATCTCTCTCAAATGTTCCCCTGAACCAGCTTTCCATTCTTCTGGTTCCTTTGTTAACAAGTTAAATAGGGGCGCCTGGGTGGCACAGCGGTTAAGCGTCTGCCTTCGGCTCAGGGCCTGATTCCGGCGTTATGGGATCGAGCCCCACATCAGGTTCCTCCGCTATGAGCCTGCTTCTCCCACTCCCCCTGCTTGTGTTCCCTCTCTCGCTGGCTGTCTCTATCTCTGTCGAATAAATAAATAAAATCTTAAAAAAAAAACAAGTTAAATAAATCTTTGACATGTGATAACAATTATACTTTGAAGGAAGCAAAAAGTGAGGGGCTACATTATGCTTTGGCATGGGGACGGTGGCTTTGGGCGTGTCTCTTGGTCTCTGGGTCTCACCTATCTCATGTGTCTGCCATGGAGAGAAGGTACCGAACTCCTAGGACTGAGGTAGGGCTGGAGAGGGAAGACGGATGTGAAAGTACTTTGCACATTATTCACAGGATGCCAAAGTCAGGATTTATTGTCGTGATTCGGGCTACTCCAGGGCTAGCAGATGCTGGGTTTCTGAGGGCAGCATTCCGCAGAGGTTGGAACATAGGTCAGGGCAAAAGGCAGCTGGGGCTCCATGGTGATGCTGCATTCTATACTTCTGATGAGGCTAGGATTTCCCACGGGCCTCAGGTCCTAGAGGATGGAGACCATTGGGGACACTCAGGGCATGAAGAAGCTGAAGGTCTTAGGTAGGCAGGTGACCAGAAATCAGGATAGGAGTATTCTAAAGGAGGGACAAGAGTCCTCCTCTAAAACCAGGTCCCCAAGGACAGCCTCTCTGGCCTCGGTTTTTTCAGGACCTTATCATTTGATGCTGTAGGTGGGGAAGTGCCCAGGTCAGTTGATAGCACACCAGGCTCTCTGCCCTGGCTATCTGCACACGTGCACGATTTCACACATACACGGAATGATGTCAGTCAGGGATCCAGTAAGCAATGCAGGCGGCCAAGGTCGGGAACAGCCAAGCCTGCCCAGAGGAGGTGGGTGCAGAGCCAACAGAGGGGCGGGGGGAGAGGAAAGGCATTCCAGGCCCAGAGAATGGCAGGAGCAGAGGCTTGGAGGAGAGAATTAACCCGCAGAATGAGGAGGAGGCAGTTAGACCTGGCCAGGACTGTGCTCCTGCCTCAAGTGACCTAAAGTCATGGAAGTTGATAATCCGTTGCCTGCAGGGTGATGGCAAAAAAGGGAGTGGGAAGGGCTTGCAACCGAGTTCTCCCCTACCGGTCCACATCCTTTCTCTCTCATAGGTGTTACTCCAGGTTCAGCTCAGTTACTGTCTCTACAAGCCATGCCAGCCTTGCCCCCTCCCCAAATGCCTCCATCCACAGCTGTTCTGCTTTAAACGCTGGGCTCGCAGGGCCTCTTCCCATCTGTTCCAGCTTTTCCCCATCTCCTCTTCTGAGCTCAGTCTTCACCGTCGGAACCTCCCCTGCAGCAGCTAATTACCCTGCCTGTCTTCTTCATGCATTTTGTATACTATCCTCCTTCCTGGAGTTATGTATTTTTTCCTCCTCCCTATTTTCCCTTTGCCCTGATTTCTTCAAAACTTTTATTCCATTGTGAGTTTTTTGTTTTGCGTGTTGCCTTTAGCCCTCAGTGGATCAAGACAAGTGTATGTAAACCTTTCATTGTCTTGGGCTAGACTCTAGGCTTTGTGGACCCCTCTAGCAACTACAGCTACATTAGGCCTAGCACTGTACCGGGCACACAGTAGGTGCCTAATTCTTGCCAACTGACTGGCAGTTTAACATCACTTAACTCACTCCTAGCCATGCTCAGTTATTGGCCCATTCACACACAAGCCTAGATTACTGAAATCCTACCCCCCCCCCAATCCACTGGCATCCTGACCCACCACCTCTCAGCAGAGCCCAAGTAATTTGACGGTTCAGCCTCCAGCATCGTTGTTACTCTCTGAATTTCTTGGACATGTTCATATCACCACAAGGCCCAAGACCTGCATGTCTCAACCAGGGAGACGGAAGTTCCAAGCAGCTCCGAAGGCCAGCCTTACAGACTCAGCCATGGCTCGGCGAAGACTCCGGGATATCCCCGTCTAAAGGCCAGCCCAGGATCACAGTTCTGGTGTGGTGGAGGCCACAGGCCCCGGGGCGCCAGGTGGCAGCCTAAGGAGGAAGGTCTGCAAGGAGCCAGGCCGTGGGAAGCCGGCCCTCTCTCTGAGCAGCCTCCAGGTGCCACCCTCGATGGCATACTGCAGCGTAAACATGCGGTTGACTGTATAGACTGTGTCGCCGCGTACTACTGCCGTGAACAGCGCTCCCTTGCTGTTGACAAACTGGCCAGGTAGTGCCGTCCACTGGCCCGTGGCCAGGTTGAGGCAGTCGATGGCGCAGTGGAGGAAGTCGTCTTTCGGTCCGTTGCGCACCACATAGAGACTGTCGCGGTGGGCCACCATGCAGTGGCCGTAGCTCTGCGGACGCCGCAGCTCGGCCACCGGCAGCCACGTGTCCGCCCGCACAGCGTACTCCACCACGGCCGTGGTGTCGGCCGGCCGCCACAGACAAACGAAGAGGCGGCCACGCGCATGGGCGCAGGGCACGCCCGCGGCCGGCTGCGGCAGGTCGGCCACGAAGCTCCAGCAGCCGGCGGCTGGGTCGTAGCGCTCCACAGAGCTCATGGGCGTCCTCTGGAACTCGCCGCCGATGGCATAGAGGCGGCCATCGAAGCCGGCCAGCGCCGTGTCATAACGCGGCTGGTGCGGGCTGGGGAACTCGCGCCACGTGCCGCCGTCGGGGTCGTAGCAGAAGCCCAGCTCCACCACCTCCTTGCTGGCGCCCCGCACGCCGCCCACGATGTACAGCTTGTTGCCCAGCGTGGCCACGCCCGCCAGCAGCGTGCTGGCCTCCAGCGGCAGCGCGGCCAGCGTGCGCCACACGTCCTCCTCCTCGTCCAGGTAGCACAGCGTGCGCGACGCGTCCTCCAGGAAGCCGGGCGCCGGCGTGTGCGTGCTTACGGCCACGTAGCTGCTGGGCCGCAGCGCCGCCACGTAGGCGCGGGCCTCGGGCAGCGCCAGCTCGGCCGCCAGCTCGCGCCCGCCGTCGCGGATGAAGAGCGCGGCGCTGTGGAACACGTCGCGCAGGCCGAAGACGGCGGCCGCGTCGCACAGCAGCGCGCAGTTGTCCGACGTGAGACTGTGCTCCAGAAAGCGCGCCAGCGCCGGCGCCTGCAGGAAGGCGGCGCACTCCACGGCCTGCAGCAGCTCCTCGTCAGCCGCCAGCGCCGGCCGCTCGCCGCGCAGCACCTGCAGCGTGGTGTGGAAGCCGCCAGCGCTCAGCGCGCCCAGGCGCACCTCGGCCGCGCGCGTCTCCCGCATGCCCGAGCGGAAGAGACCGCGGAAGAAGCCGCAGTGCTCCACCAGCAGAGCCCGGTCGGCCTGGAAGAGCTGGCCGCCTACCCACACCTGCACCGGGGGGGCGTCTGGGGCCCGTGGCATGGCGAGCCGGAAGGACGGGGGCGCCGCCGGGGGCCTGGATTCAGCGGCCACCGGCTCTGGGGCTCCCCCGGAGCGGAAAAAGCTTCCCCGGGGGATATAAATATCTCCCTGGCTAAAGATAGTACGGCCCATGTGATGTGGTGGCCGGCAGGCTGGATGGCTGTGGGCCCGCGGGCATCAGGAGACCTGCAGGGTCACTCACTTCCGTATGGGGCATAGTAACAATAGTGACCACGTATTGAGTACCTACTGCATGCGGGGCACTGTGAGGGCTGCTTACGAAGATACCCCCATTTAACCTGCACTAAAGCGGCTGTATGTTCTTGTACAAGTACCCTAACTCTGACCTTGTTTCCTCAGAATGTGACCAATAAGAACACCTCTCTCATGGTATTGGGACAATATCCATAAAGTGTTTCAAATGAGGGTCAGAGAAATTACATGCCTTGTCCAAGGTCATTCAGCTGGGAAGAAGCAAGGACAGGATGCATACCTAGCGCACCCCATTGGTTGGTGGGGGGCCGAGGGACTTGGGCACCGGAGAGAGAGGCAGAGGTAGAGCATGTTAGAGTGGACCAGGCTGGGGTCTGGAGCGCGTTCTAAAGATTTTATTTATTTTAGAGAGAAAGCGAGTGCGCAGGTGCGCCCCAGTGAAGGGTAACGGCAGCTCAAGCAGACTGGCGCTAAGGTCAGAGCCCAACGCAGAAGTCAGTCTCATGACTCCTGAGACTGTGACCTGCAGAAGCCAAAATCAAGAGTCCCCGCTTAACCAGGTGAGCCATCCAGGCACCCATGGTGCAGGCTCTAATTTAGCGTGAACCTCCGCCCCTGACTCTGAGCTACTTCAGTCTCCTTTTCAGCCCTGATTTCCCTCTCTGTCAAAGTGGGAGCGTGGCAGATGAGCGTCCAGTAAACCTCGCAGTGTGGAAGTACTCCTTGACTTGGTTTGGGGATGAGAAGCTGATGTCTCCTCCCCACTTGCTGCTCTCCACTCATCCATCCACTGCTGTGTAGCTCTGGACCTTGGGAAAAGGTGATTGGGGCTGCTGAGGGGATTGTATGTCAGCAGATGGGAAGGGGAAGGGCTTCTTGAAATAATGATAGTTAACACTGAACTTGTACTGTGTCAGGCACTCTTGTGCGCACTTTGGCTCCTATAGTCCTTGCAATAATCCTAGGAATAGATACTGTCATTTTTCCTCTTTTAGCAGGTAGTTACCCATGTATTGCTTACAGAAACACTACGAGCTTCTAATTCATGAATGAAGAGCCTAAGGAAGGCACCAAGAGTTTAGTCACACACCCAAGGTCACATGGCCAGAGAGTGGCAGAGCCAGGACTCGCTTGCAGCCAGTCTGACTATAGAGCATATGATAGGCGCTAACCACCATGCATGCTCTGCTGCCTGTCTGTGCTACAAGTGTTGGGTATTCATCTCTTGCCAGGAGGACACAGTTGGAAAGAACTTCAGGCTCATATGGTTTAACCCCTTCATTTACAGTGGAGGACCAAAAAGGGAATTGCTCAGGGTCATGTAGCCTGGGGCAGACAGCCCCAGGCCTCCTGCTGCCCACCCCAGGGCATTTTCCCCACGGCAAAGAACTTTCCTGGGTGACAAGCTAAGACTTTGGGTTCCAAAATGTCAGGTGGAAGAGAGCTTAGTGATTATTTTCTCCTGCCACCTTATTCTACAGGTGTGGAAACCGAGGCCCAGACCTGTGTAGGATAGTATCTGCCATTCAGGACATGTTCAACTACAGGCTTTCTTCAGGAGTATGGAGTGGCTTACAGCGACAAAGCCAGAGTTGGAGGGGCTGGGGAACTTCCCTCACCCCTAGGACACACACACATGCACAGATCCTCACATATGAAAATGCAGACCCAACACAAATGTGCCTCTTCTGCCAGGAACTCCCACCCGGTTTACTCCCATCAAAGCAGGGCTGGGATATGGGGACCACTTGTGTGAGCCTGGGAAGCCAAAGGCCTGGAGGAGGCAGCCAGAAATATCCGGGACTCTCTGCCCCAGGGACTTGACAGGAAGAGTAGGAGGAGATAGAGGGGATGGGCAGGAGTCCTCACAAATACTATCCCAGGCCCTCTGCCAGCCTCTTTTCTTCCCTGAGGCCAGACATTGCCAAAAGCATGACAGCCCCCCTCTTGGAAGAAAGTGGACTCTGTGGTGCCCAGTCCTGATTCTGTCCTTGCTGGTGGCCCCAGGGTAGGGAGAAGGTGTCTGACTATTCCCATTTCACAGATGAGGAAAGGGAGGGCCACTGATGGCATGGGCTTTTCCTTGTTATGAACAAAGGTGTGGGACTGGATTGAACTCCATCTGCTGCCCAGGCCCCAGCCCAGTACTAGCCTTTTCTTAGGGCAGGGGAAATGCTGCCTCCTGCCAGGCCCAAGCTATGGAACAGGACTGGGGAGGGGCTGACCCCCACGGGGCATGGTTTCCTCCCAAATGGTCTGTTCCAGGCACCTGGTAACTGGCAGACATAACAGATAGGACCACTGCTTGGCCCTCTCCTGAGAGGAGTCAAAGGAGAGCAACTCTTCTTGGCTGAAGCTGGCTCCCAGTGCCGATTTTTCACAAGTCCAGCCCTGGCTTCACTGGGCTGGGACACTGCACACACCCAGCTCCAACCCTCAGTAACCAGGCACTAGGGAGGGAGTCACCCAAGGTGGGGGTTAATGGTTCCAAGGCTGGGCTGAGGACCAGCACTTTGGCCCTGCTTCCAAGGCCTCAGTGGGGTGTCGTCTGCAGCTGGTGAGAGTTTCCTCTACCCAGACAGAGAGCATCCCTCTGGGACTTGGAGAGGACGAGGAACTATCCTGGCTGTGGGCAGCCCACGGAGTTCCCAGGCTCTGCCCGACCTTACACCAACCTCTGTCTCTCTACTTTGCACCCCCATACTGCGCGAGGTTTAGGGTGGGAGCAAGGAAAGGGGGACTGTGTCTGTGTCAGACTCAGCCTTTCTAGGACACACATCCAGCTTTGTTCATCTTTCTATCCACAGTGATGGGCACACAGTAAGGGGTCTGTTAAATGGACTCCTGGACTCTAACCTAAGTGGGAGTCCCCAGTGTGATGGAGGAGACACAACCCCTGTCCCAAAAGAGCCTGAGGTCTCATAAAGGAGACATAGCCCCGAGATGCTCCGAGCCTGATGGTGGACCCTTGGCCTTGCCACCCATGGCAGTGTTTCTGCACACAGCGTAGTGAGGAGCTTGCCTGGGCTTGAGGAAGAGCACTAGACTAGGAGTAAGGATTCTTGCCAGGCTCTAATGCTGGTACTACCACTGACTTGCAAAAGCTACCCAACCTCTCCAGGCCTCAGTTCTTCATCTGTAAAGTGGAGCTTGGATCTGACTCCTAAGGTTTTGTTTAGCTTTGACACCTGAATTTATCATTGAACAGCCATAGACGTGTTTGTCATATTGTGCCTCCAGGGAATGCAGTGACATCATCACAAAGGGCTCCCAAAAGCTTAGCTTTATGTGGAGTGGCTCCTGGGGGGTAGGTGGCAAGGGTAGGACCTGGCATCTGGAAATCTTCACAGGCCCTACCTATTTAGATCTGTGCACACCCCACTCATTCACTTCAGAGACCTCTATTGAACACCTGCTGCTGGTTCACTGCTGGGCCAGGTGCCGCATCCTCTTCATTTTGAGTACCTGAGGGCCCCTTATAAGAGCCTTGAAGATGGGGGGTAGGGGATCAGGAGGGTTGGGCTATTTGCCCTTGCAGAATAACCTCTCTCTTGACCTTCAGTGTCCAAACTATCGGTTGCTAAACAATTATGGCTTCTTGGTAGGTGGGTGAGAAGTATGTGCTTGCTATTCATGTCCAGGAGGAGTGAAGGAAATTGCCTTTTGCTTTTTTGGGCCACGGGCCAAACTCTGGGTGGGACACTTTTATATCATCTCTTCTAACCTTTAATATTATCCCTATTTTAAAGATGAGGAACTGGGGCCCAGAAGAGCAAAGTAGCTTATTCCATGGTCTGACAGTTAGTGGCTGATTCCAAAGGCGTTTCTGGTCCACAACGGGCACTTCCGGGTGGACAAGCAGCCCAGACGAGACTGAGGATGGGGAAAGGGACTGGTTGCAATTGTGAGGTTGGCACTGTTTTCCTCCTGAGCCTCATAGGAGGAACAGACTTCAGTCACTTAGCAGTCAAGGCTGAGGGCCCGAGTAACCAGCTGGCAACTAGTTTAAATAATCTTGAACCTAGACGAGAATTAGGGGTCATCTCATCCCATCCTGCAAGTCATGATGCAGTCTCCTTACAACACCTCCTTGAAGTAGTCACCCCCTTGGTTGCCTTCAATGTTGGGAAGCTCAATTCCTCTAAAAACAGTCCCTTGTAACTAGGGATAGCTCCGATGATTCACACCAAGCTAGAGCCTACCTCCTTGCAGTTCCCATCTACTGTTTGGTCCGAGTTTTAAAGTTTTAAAGCCTCATACAAGCAGGACCATAACAGAGCCCAAGTTTACATCCATTTGGGCCTACAGAGTTCCACAGCTTACCCTCTCTCCAGGAGTTCTCTGATGAGAATTGCTCTCCCCCATAAACCTCATTCAGAACTAGTCTGTCCTCACAAGACTGGGGCCAACCCAGGAAGGTGGCTGGAATTTGACTCCCACTTTTTTCCCACCTAGGGAAAAGGTTTCCTTTTCAAAGGAAAACCCTTGGGCATTAGCTCTGTGAGTGATTCTGGCCTGAGGGTGTAATCTAAACAAATTCTTCCCAACACTTAACAGTCTTAATAACAGCTGTCTTAGCATTATCTCCTACAATTACAATTAGGCTGAGTCAGTATTCCCGTCCTATCCTGGAAAATAATTTTCCTTCCTGGTTGAGAAGTTAGTACCAACAGGCTCTGACCCCAGACTCTGCCTGTTCATCTGGCTTTTCATGGTTTCTTTTTCATGTGGGTGGGTAGATTAACTGGGGCAAAGAGGGGAAATTGGAGGAGGATTGGAGGGAGAAGGGCTGCAATGAGAGGTCTCTGAGACTCCCATGCCCTACCCCACTCTAGCCCTGGAGTATATTTCAAAAGAGAGGCTCCACTGGGTTCTAGAAAGTACTCGGACCTGATGCTGTCGCTCTCTATTAGGCCTGAATTACATCATAGAATTTTGGATTTATTTTGCCCCTCCTTTACTACTATAGTTGGGGACACCAATACTCAAGTGAAGTGACTTGCCCAGGGTCACCTCGTGAAAGAGCTGGCACTAGGTCCTAAGTGTCCAGATTTCCCAGGTGGGCCCTTTGCTCTGTGTCCATCATGACCAGATTTACCCTGGGTCCCAAAAGAAATGACAGGTGACCCCAACCAGGCTCATCCACCAATCCTAAAATCATTATAGGCAAGAGAGTATGCCAGGTTTTAGAATAAAATGCCTCATTTACACACTAGGCGCCAAACACATGCAACTCATTAGCTCCCATCAGGGAGAAAACAGTAATCCAGGATGGGTTAAGCTTCTTGAAGCTGGACCCATACTGACCGCGAAATGTTGGTTAAGGCTCCTTCCCAGGAGCCAGGGTCCTGCCTGGGGGTTGCAGTGATGCCGGGAGTCCCCATACCGAAGGGCAGGGTAATGTAGTGGGGGAAGTTGTGTGCCAAGGCTGAGCTGGCTGTGACTGTGACCTAGAGAAAGGGCAAGACAGGGGAGTTGAACCCAGCAGGCTTCCCGGAGGAGGTGGCGGGGCCAGCTCGCTAGAACAAAGGAAGGAGCGGATTTTCTTGCAGGTGGGAAGAGATTGAGCGCAGGCTCAGAAAAGGCTGGAAACATCCTTCCCCTCTAGCCGCCTACCCCGGGCCTCCCTCTCTCCGGTGCTTGTCCTTCCCTGCAGGGTCCGGGGGCCCTCCGGGCGGTGACGGCGCCCTGCCCCGAGGCGGAGCCCAGTTGTGGGGTGCACTGCCGGCCCAGAGCTCCCTCCCAGCGTGGGGAGCGGGGTGAGCGGGCCCCGTGGGGGGCTCCCGCAGCCCTTACATGGAGTGTGGCGGCTCTCGGGGCGGCCCCGCCCGCCGGCATCCACCGGCTCCTCCTCCCCGCCGGGCTGGGCCGGGCCGCGGGAACGCAGCCCGCTCGCGCTCGACGCCGGGGCCCCGGGCGCGGACATCGACTGGGCCGAGCCCGCGAGCGCGAGGGGAGCCCGCGGATCGTCCTCCTGGGCCCCGACTGGCGGGCACGCTGCTCGGGGCCCTTCTACCGAGGACCCGTGTCCCTCTCAGCAGCGTCGCCATGTCCTCGGTGTTCGGGAAACCCCGCGCGGGCAGCGGGCCGCAGAGCGCGCCACTCGAGGTCAATCTGGCCATCCTGGGGCGTCGCGGGGCCGGCAAGTCCGGTGAGTCGGGTGGGGAGCAGAAGGGAAGGGGTTGGGCGGGGACCGGAGAGTCAGGGAGCGGGTGTGGACGCGCTTGCAGGCAGGTTCACCCACTGGTTTTGGGGGCTTCCTGCACCCAGGTGGGTTGGGTCAGACAGCGTGATTTTCTTCTTTGCCTCAGTTTCTCTGTTGCTTGGCTCTCTCTCTACTTTGTCCTCTGCTCTTCCATCTCTCACCTGTCTTCCGTTCCTCGCCTGTCTTTCCTTCTGTGTCTGTGACACTACCTATCTCTCCCCTCTGCCTGTCTCTGTGTCTCCTGGTTCTCTGCTCATCACTCCCTTGCTGTTCAGCGCCTTCCATCTCCACTCCCTGAGGCCAGCAGTCAGCCCCTGGGACTAGCACCAAAGGGACCTGTCAGGCCCTGATCCGCAGCCCAGGCCCCTGTGAGCTTCGTCACAGCCTTGTTATTCCTCGATTTAGGCTGGGGGTGAAGGGAGGTGGTAGAGGTTACCGGCTATTGGGATTTTCCAGGGAGGGGCTCTCCCCAATTCCTTGGGATGGAACAAAGTGTGAAAGTGTGCATTCTTATCAAATGTATTTGTTTCAAGTCAGACCACTCTTGACTTTCTGGAAACAAATTGGACTATGGTCCCAGGGACTTGTTCTTGATGAACCAAAATCTTGGGTTGCCACTGAGATCCTTTCTGCCAACTCTGACCTCTGCCTTAACCACTCCTGGCAGCTCTCACGCAGGTGGAGCCCAGGTGGGTAGGGGGGATGGTGTCACCACAGGCGGAGACCCAGAGAAAGGGTTCACAGACCCAGGCAGCTGGAGGTAGGTGAACAAAGGGGGCGCCTCTTGCTGGCTGTGTTACAGCTACAGCCATTAGTGACTGGCCAACACGGGCTGTTAGCTATGAGTTTCCTCCCCACCCCCGAGTATTCTTTGAGATTCGCTGCGATCCTACTCTCCACTTCTGAAACCAGTCCCCTGACTCAGAGAGGGGACTCTGAATCATGTTTTCCTACAGAAAAGATTCGCCTTCTTTCTTGCCTTTGAAAATCAAATTGTGTCTGTAGCTCTGTCATTGGTACAGTTTAGCCAGTGACTACACGAATGAAGGAATTTAAATTTTTAAGTATGTATTCCCTGGGTATTAGTTTGCAAAATGACACTGTTAGGAATCCTGGGAAAGAATTTTAAGGATTTTCTTTAAAATATCACATTACTTTTTAAGAGTCCAGCATAATAGTTGGCTGGCCCTGGGCTTTATGTGGCTAAAATCTGAACAAAATCAGAGTCCTATTAATGAATTCCACCTGGGGAGAACTTCATTTTAGGTTTATATTCTTCAGGACACCCATGAGGCCCAAGACAGGGCCAAAACTTGCGACACAGGGGACGAAGGACTGGAGGGTGTTTCCTTGGGATGTGAATGTTCATACTCCTGGGGATCCCAGACTGATCAGCTCAGCTCTTACCCTTTGGCTTATAGCCAAAACCGAATAGATGCCCCCCATTTCAGAATTTGCAGGACTTGACCAGGGTGGGGGACGTTTTTTTTTTTTAAGATTTTATTTATTTGAGAGAGAATGAGATAGAGCATGAGCAGGGGGAGGAGCAGAGGGAGAGGGAGAAGCAGACTCCCTGCTGTGCCTGACAGAAGGCTTGATCCCAGGACCCCGAGACCAAGATCTGAGCCGAAGGCAGACGCTTAACTGACTGAGCCACGCAGGTACCCCCAGTTTGAGTCTTTATAAACACCACTTAGGCTTGCCTCTCATGCCTTTTTTTGCCATTAAAAAAAAAAAAAATGCCAGGATGCAACTGGAGGGGCATGGTTCCTCATATTTCTGGTTTCTGCTGAGCTTCTCAAACCAAGTCCTCAGCTCCCAGACTCATTCCCCCAGAGAGCTGAGCTGAGTGTCAGCCAGGAGTCAGAGAGGCTAGATAAGGCCTCCCTAAAATGAGAGGGGCAACCTCCAGGGGCCAGCAGCCAGACATGGGAGGGGAAGACTGAGCCAACTTCTTTGTGCTTCCTGCAGCTCTGACCGTGAAGTTTCTGACCAGGAGGTTTATCAGCGAATATGACCCCAACTTGGGTAAGAAACTACTCCTCCCCATTCCTCCTACTGTGTCCCACTTGGATCCCCCACAACACACACTCCTACACTGTGGTGGGCCCAGACCTGACCAGGATCCATCATCTGAGGGCAGAGGGAAGGAGCCATCAGGGTGACTCAGCCCCTGGGACAAAATGGTTTAAGTACCAAAAAGATATCCTTCCACAGCCCACCCCAGACAACTTGGGGAGTGGCTTAATTAAGAGAACCGAGAGAGGCTGATTCACCCTAAAATATGAGATATGGTGAGACTTAAAAAAAAAAAATCAAATGTAGCAGAACGTCTACAACCGTTAAGTGTTATTCTTCAAAATGGTCACTCAGTGTATTTTTCCAGAAAAGCTGAACAAAACATTTCAGAAATTCTCTAGTGGTACTGGCTTCTGACCCATTTTTGAACCACAGAAGAAAACATGTCTTCTTGTATAGCCATCTCATAGTGTATTGGAAGAACTGATGCTCTGTTATCAGAGCTGAGTTTGAATCAGTCCTAGCTCTGCCACCTCCTGGCTGTGCAACCTTGAAGCAGTCACCTAATCTGTCTGAGCTTCTGTTTCCTCATCTGTAAAATGGACATAAAGATACCTATCTCAGAAAATTACTGGGCGGGTTAAAGAACACACGTAAAAGATTTATCCCCGTATCTGATCCACAGTAGGCTCTCGGTGCACGTTCATTTTTCCTTCCTCTTTTTTTTTTTTTTTTAAGATTTTATTTATTAGAGAAAGAATGAACAAGCAGGGGGACAGGCAGAGGGAGAAACAAACTCCCCACTGAGCACAGAGCCTGATTTGGGGCTCAATCCCAGGACCCCGAGATTATGACCTGAGCCGAAATCAAGAGTCAGAGGCCCAGCCAACTGAGCCACCCAGGCGCCCCTCCTTCCTCTTTCCTTAAAGTTTACATTTATAGCATTTGTTTATTGTAAACTGTTCCCGAGAAAAATAGTGTGTCTGGAGACACTTAGCCTTTTGAAAATGGGGGTTGCAGTCTTGGATTGTTTTTCCCATTCGTAAGAATTAAATAAAGCATTTGTGGGACCCCTGAGGGCCTACCCAGGAAACGCAGGGCTACGGGGCACAGACTGGAAACTCTACAGTACGGCATTGCCTGCAGCAGGCCTCTGATGGGATGCACTGTGCTACCAGGAGGAAAGAGCCCCTGAGCCCACTGGTGCCCTCGGTTCCGGCTGAAACATTGACGTGTCGGAGCAGAAAGGGATCTCAGGGCTATTTAGTCTATTGGTTTCTAGAATTTTTTCCCTAAGTAGCAGAAGCCCTTCTTCCCAGGTGATCTTAAATAGAACCCCAGGGTGTCAAACAGAGAAATAGGAGGGGGTCCCCTGGTTAGTGCAAGAGTACAGAGCAGCCGACTCACTGACAGCCCCTAAGGAGTTTGTTTCTCAGAGCTTGGTTTGGCCGCCTGTACTCTGACCCAACTCCTTGGTGCTACAGAGGAAGAATTAGGCCCAAGTTGCCGAGGCTTCCGGGCTAGGGTCACACAGCAGGTCTGAGGGGAGCCCCTTTGATTAGCATGAGAGTGGGACACAGGGTGTAACTGTGTCCTGGCCAGGGGAGGCGTTGAGAGAGGCCAGAACATGAAATCAGATAGAGTGGGGGAATTGAAGACAGGGAGCAGGTGCGAAGGAAAGGCATAAGCAGCGGTGTCTGGGAAGGGGAAAATGGAGATTGCCAAGGATGGCTCCTCAAAAGACAGATTCTGCCTAGCTCAGGTAGGGAATACTTATACTAAAAAATGCTAGCTGTTTCTCTGAAATTCAGATGTAATTGGTCATCCTGTATTTTCTCTGGCAGCCTGCCTCCAAGTGTCTTCCTCCTTACCCACAATCCCTACCCTTCTTGCAGGGTCCCGCCAGAAGAGCCTAGTACAGTGGTGGTTTGGGCTTCCTGATTGAGTAATCTTGGAGTTCTGACCTGTTAGTGGAATTCGTGGTCACACTGTCCAGGGGGTGGGGAGTAGGCAGCAGCCCCACAAAGGTCAGTCACCCTGGCCTGAGGGCCCGTCAGCTGGAGAGATGACCAGATGCTCTCCTTCAGCGTTCTGGGAGGCCAGTGCCACTCCTTGGGAGTTCTGCCCCACCGTCTGAATATTCCATCCCATGGCTGGCCACAACAACAGTGGGGACTCTGGGACCAGAGCCTTTCTTTCTGTGGAGAAAGTTCTGAGCATCCAAGGGGAGAGTTAGCCACCAGGACATGTAAAACAGCTCCTTCTCAAAGGTCTTCTTTGAACCCAGAATGAGCTGCTTGAGCATGGAGACCTGTGTTATTCATTCCCATTTCCAGAATGGGGTGCGGTACTAGGCACAACGTAGATGCTCTTAAAAATGAGGTTGAATTTTGGTTTTAAGATTAGCCTTTAAAGAAGAGTTTCAACTATTATCCCCATTTTACAGGTAAAGATATTGAGGCAGAGAGGGCTCAGTGATTTGCCTTTGGAGAACCTCAGGTACAAAGGAAGATGGGTACCACTCCAGTACTTTCCCATAAGGGCAGCCTTATGCCCTAGAGGGCCTGGAATCAGAGGTCTGTGTGGCACTGGGCTTTCTGAGCCTCCATTTCCCTATCTGGAAGATGGGGCCAATAGCCTGTGCTCTGTCTGAGTAAGGGCTGTGGCTGGGAGAGCTGGTAGGAGCTGAGAAAACCAGTGCCTATGGAAAGGCTATGCCTGCGCTGAGCACTCCAGGAAGGGGCAGGGGTCCCCAGGAGTGCATCTTGTCACAGAGGAGCTGGGGGCACCTTGCCTGGCTTGCCCAGGGCAGAATGACAGCTTCTCACCTCTCTTGCCCTCATCCTCCTCCAGCAAGGATATGGGCGCCATTTCTGAGGCACCATCCTACACACACACTGACCAGAGTGCCTTTAGTACCTTTAAAAAGCTTATTATTGCATAAATCAGGGAAAAATAGTTTGGGAAAATAATCTTGTCTCGGCATGGAAGTCCTCAGAATATTATTTAGAAGTAGCAGTTATGAAACGCATGTGGTTAAGGAACCCAGAATGCCCTGGAGAGCAGGACTTGGTGATGAGAAGACAGGACATTACTGTAACTTGGGAAAGGACCACCCCACCTCCAGTCACCTTGCTTGCCAAGGGGGAAGAAGCAGGATAAGATGCTCTCCGAGGCTCCCCCCAGTGCACGTGCCACATCTGGACCAGAGCTCCTGCTCTTCTTCTGTGCTCTGTCCAGATAGAGCTCCAGGATCAGCTGGTCCCCTGAGCAGAGGGTCAGGGGGTCCCCATGGGGAGGCAGCCCAGCCTAGGAGACCCACGTTCAAATTCCTTCCACTGATGCGGTGCTGTGTGGCAGCAGGCAAGTTCCCTCCTCCTCTGGGCTTCATGTCTCTACAGCGGAGCTAACAGTAACCTTGAAAGTCTATTTGCTGTGAGGAACCCCAGGAGACCAACGTTGGGCTAATATTCTTCTTTGGACTGGGAAAGACACAGTGCCTGTTTGGGGGTGGGGGGGGTGGAGCAACTAAAGGGGGTGTATCAGACAACTTTGGCAGGAAAATAAAGAAAAATCTGAACAAGATGTAGGCATCTAGGGGCAGCTCTTCTTACACCAAATATAGTTAAACGTTTAGGGCATATTTTCCATTAGTTTTTTTTTTTTTTTTGGTCTTTGAATAAGAGCAGCTATTTATCCAAGTCCCCAAACAGGCTGGGGATGGGAGCTGTCTGTGATTCTTGCTGGCTGCTAGTGGACCTGGCGTGTGTCCAGGCCTGGCTTGACTGCCAGGGGCTCTCAGAGACAAGTGGTTGTGAACTCAGCCAGGGTTGGGGTGGGGGGTGGAGGAAGGCAGAGAGGGCCCCAGTTCTGCCCAGAGAGGTCTTCTTTGGGGTCACTTGGGGCACGGGGGCACCCAGGGAAAGGTGACGGCCAACTGCACTCACACACATGGGCGAGTGGCATAGGGGGAGGTTGGAGTTAGGGAGAATGATGAGGTCGTCTTTGCATGCCTGGACAACTCACGTTTTCTCAGGTTTGAGGTCATGAGAACAACAACAACAAAAAAAGTAAAAACTCATGAAATCCAAATAAGGTCAGTAGTTTAGTTCATAGTATGGTACCAATGTCAATTTCTTGCTTTTGACCACTGTATAATGGTTATGTAAGGTGTTAACTTTGCGGGGAGCAGAGGGAAAGGCACACAGGAACTCTCTGTACTATTTTGCAATTTCCGCACGAGTCTAAAATTATTTCAAAAGAAAAAGAAAAAAAATCACCTAGGAATGTGAACCTGCCCTCTACACTTCAGAGCACCACAATCCCCACTGTCCTTTACCAGGCACTTATGGTGGGCCAGGCCCCGTGCCTAGGGACCCATCCAGTCCTCACACAGCCCGGTGAGGGTGTGGGGACAAGCATTTAGCACAGCGCCTGGCACAGAGTAAAATCTGGAAAACTTTTAGCCAGTGTTATCCCCATTTTGCTTTTTTAAAAAAGATTTTATTTAATTGAAAAAGAGAGAGCAGGAGGAAGGAGCAGAGGGAGAGGGACAAGCAGACTCCATGCTGAGCATGGAGCCTGAAGTGGGGCTCGATCCCAGGACCCCAAGATCATGACCTGAGCTGAAATCAAGAGTCAGATGCTCAACTGACTGAGCCATCCAGGGGCCCCACGTTACCCCCATTGTAAAATGAGGAAACAGATCCTCAAAGAACTACAATGACTTGGCCAAGACACATAGCTGAAAGGTAGCTGAAGTTGGGTGTGATTCCACATGTCCAACCTAAACTATTCAACTACGCTGGAGTCCTCTGCTATTATTTTAACAAGGATCATTTGTAAACCTTCTTAGGGACTTCTGAATGGAGACACACACACACACCCCACCACGTATTGTGCACTTTTCTTTCCCCATCCCTTCTCCCACTGGGGGCTTCCTGCGGGCCGGGTACTGTGGTCAGAGGGCAGAGGGTGGGGAAGCTTGGGGTTTGGGAAGGATGGGCTGGCAATGCAACTCCAGAGGCCTCTGCTGCTAACCAAGCCTGTGGGCCACACACTCCATTCCGTAGGCTTGGTGGGTGGACCCAGAGCGCAGTCCCACCCCCGTGGCGCGTTCTATGACTGACCTCTTCTGCCTCCATTCCGTAGGCTTGGTGGGTGGGCCCAGAGCGCAGTCCCACCCCCGTGGCGTGTTCTATGACTGACCTCTTCCGCTCTGAGCCCTGACAGGTAGAGCAGCATCTCCTGGGTAGGAGGTTCTGTCTGTGTCCCTCATTTGGGTGAGAGTCAAGGCCTTTCCAGCTTGTCCCAACTCAGCCAGCCCAGAATGGATCCCCAGGGTCTAGCACAGGGAGGCTGGGACTCCAACCCAGTCTGCCACTGAGTGGCCTGGCCTGCCTCTGACCTGGCTGACCGTCTGTTGCAGAGGACACCTACAGCTCCGAGGAGACAGTGGACCACCAGCCTGTCCACCTGAGGGTCATGGATACTGCAGACCCGGTAACATTTCCCCCATTACCCATGGAGAGCTGAGGGTCAGTGCAGACTCCTCAGAAGTCCTGCTCCCAGAATGGAGGCAGATGGGAATTTGTAAACTTTTTAAGCTCTAGTTTGCTATATGACCCTGAATGAGGCACTGACCTCTCCTGAATCTTTTCATTTGCCAAGTGAGAAGGGACGGGACAGGGCCTGGGAAGACGTGATGGTTGCTGGCGTCAGCTCTGAGATCCTGTGCTCTGGGGCTCAATGCTCATGCACACACGTTTATGCAGAGCCCCCCCCCCCCTTGGCCCAGGTCCCTTCAGTATGCACATTCCCCCTATGTTCTCACCACCCCCTGCCAGGACGGGATACCAGTTATTCTCAGAAGCCCAGGGGCACCATCAACCTGACCCCAAATCAGCAGTGCCCAGGGACAGCTGGGTCTCTGTAGCAGCCATGCCAGAGTCTTGGTGCTGTGCCCCAGAGGCTAAGGTCTCCAGGCCTCTGGCTGGGTGGTGGGAGTCAGGCTCCTGAGACAATGCCTCCTTTCACACCAAGCCAAATCCACAGTCAGGCGCCCCTTTGCAAAAGGCTGTGCTGATGAACAATATACAAAGACCCAGGGAGTGGGGAGGTGGGATGGAGCAGCTCGGGTGAAGGCCTTTACCCCCAGCGAGGCTTCCCTCCTTCGCCCCAGGACACCCCGAGGAACTGTGAGCGCTACCTGAACTGGGCCCATGCCTTCCTGGTGGTGTACAGCATGGACAGCCGCCAGAGTTTCGAGGACAGCAGCAGCTACCTGGAGCTGCTGGCTTTGCACGCCAAGGAGACACAGCGCAGCTCCCCTGCCCTGCTGCTGGGCAACAAGCTGGACATGGCCCAGTATAGGTGAGCACAGACGGTGTGTCCTCCGCTCTGGAGCTCACTGTCCCCATTTGGAAAGTCTGCGTGTTACTATCAGGGATGATTGGGCTGCTAAGGAGAGTAATCCCCGCAAATTTAGGTTAAAGGGTACAGTGTGTGTGGCCTTGCAGACAGGCCAGGGCAGCAAGGGAAGAGCTTCTGGCCCACACAGGGATTGGACCCTCAAAGTCAGAAGAAAAGCCACTCCTTCCGTCCTCATGGGGCTTTGTGGTCTCTCTCGGCCTCACCCTCTCTTGCCTGTCTATGTGACCTTCCAGCCTCACTCCCCATAGCTGGCTGGTTATTATTCAGTGCCCAATTCCAGTTCTGAGAAGAAAGGCTGTGATTAATAGGCTCCTTGAGTCAGGCGTCTGCTCTGGTCCAGCCAGCTCTCGCCTCACCCAAGCAGCCCCATGCTCACTCCCACCATGGCTGTGCTGAAGGCAGCTTCTCTTAGAATGGGCTGGACTTGAATCAGAGGTCACAGGCTGGGCCAGAGGGCAGATTACCAGCAAACACGGCAGCATTTTGCTTGGCGAGAACCATGTTTTAAGAGACCGGGAATTGGAATGCTTTGAGGAGGGGCATGCCCTCTCCAGCTGACCACAGGCCTTACCACTCCCCATGGCTTTCCTCCAGTCTCCCTGTACATTTGAGTTGCTTGCATGGCCCCTGAAAGCATGACGCTTCCTCTTGATGGGTAATCCCACTGCCCTTCTCCAACACGGGCATTTGTCCTGTGTAGCCTGTCCACCTTCGAAGTCTGGCGCCTTCTACCCATCTTCCATCTGTCCCTCCCTGTTCATGTCCAGTCACTCCTGCTTCCCCAGACCCCCGAGGCCCATTGACTGGGATAAGCCAGGAGAGGACCTTCGGTGTAGAAGAACTCAGACGGGCAGTGGGACAGGAAGGTGCAGTCTCATGAAGAGGGGCCACTGTAGGAGCCTTCAAAGGCCATCGAGCCTTCAGACCAAGACAAATTCCATCTCAGGGAATGAAGGAACTTGTGTCATCTTAAAACCAAAAGGTGCTTTTTGAGGAATCATAGAGCCCACGATGCGTGAAAGAGGGGTCTGAAGACGAACGGGATTGTGCTAAATCTATCTTCAGTATGAGGGGAAAAACTAGACCACTGTTTTGATCCCAGTCTTTGCCAAAGGGATTGTCTAGAAATGGGTGGGGAGCAAATAACAAAGATTATGGGGCTCAGACGGAGCAACTTCGTTCCCTAAGGAAAGTCGTGGCAGTCTGCCCCCATTTCCTCTTTGATCCAGTCTGGTGGTGGGTCAGGATTTGATGCGCACTCGGTCTTACAGCTGAGCGTCGGTGTGTCGCATGACTGTCTTGTAGCTACGTGGTAAGTCATGGGTTAGAGCAGTGGTTCCCAAACCACCGATAAAATTGTCACCAGGCTGCGACAGAACAAGAGAGGATCATGTGACATGCCCGTGTCTCCCATTCACACACATGTATGCGTGCGTGGGGTGCTAGTTTCTGAAAATTCATGATTCAGGCCCCCACAATGAGAACTTTTTAGACTCAAGCTCATCATAAAGGCAAATAATATCCAGTATTCCTTCAAAAGGGGTTCGTCAGGAAGCAGTGAGCTTACAGATAGGACACCAGCCCTGGGTAGGGAGTCCAGATGCTCTGCCCCTGGCCCTTTTTGTCCTGGTCACTCTCTGCCTGATACTCCCCACAGGGAAGCTAGCCCACTCTGAGCCCCCCTGCTCTTGCCAAATTAACCTTGGCTCAGGAATCTCTTCCCACCACCAATACCCACCGGTCTCGCGGGCTATGCCGCTGTCCGCAGGAATGGCGCAGAAATGGCGGGTGGGGCAATCAGCAGTGCAGGATGGTCGCAGAGATTCAGCCCATGGAACCTTGGCCTGAAGACCTCAGGTACTCCCACCCCTTCCTTCTTCTGGACATCTGACCGACCCAAAAGCCAGGCTTTTTCCTCTCACCTTGATTCCCATGGCTTTCAGGCCAGAAGCTTCTAGGACCTCCCCAGTTAAATATTCCATCCTGTCAGGATAGAGGGTATAGGATGAAGCTGACAATAGGTGTTGGTCCCTCTCCCCTTCTCTCCCTCCTTCCCATGAAATGTCCCCCTTGCCCCCCTGCCCTGGAAGGGCAGGCAACACTCCGCATGAGCCCTGAGAACTCTGCCAGCCACAGACATCTTGAGGCATCTTGCCCTCCCCTTCTCTGTGGTCTCACACACTTCCGTCCAGACCACTGCCTTTCTCTGGAGCTGATCCCACAGGCCGGGGCTGAGGGTGGCCCATTTCCTGACCAAGGACCCATGCTGGCCTAGAGGGAGGCAGGGCTGGGAACGACCATCTTCCGGCCACAAGCAGGGTCTAGCCAGTGAGCTTCTCCCGTGCCCACACTTTGTTCCTGAATGCTGGCTTTGGTGACATCAGCCACCGTTTGTGGAGCACTGACTCTGTGCCAGGTACTACACCAGGCACACAATACAAATGGCCTTTCTTAATCCTTTAACAACCCTGAGAGGCAGATGTCATTATCCCATTGTACTCATGAGATGACTGCAGGTCACTAAGCCCGTGAGTGGGGAGACGAGTGTAGACGCAGGCCTGCCTGACTTGGACGCACACTCCTGACCCTGCCTCGCCCTGCTTCCCCACCAGGCAGGTCACCAAGGCAGAGGGCGCAGCCTTGGCGGGGAAGTTCGGGTGCCTGTTTTTCGAGGTCTCGGCCTGCCTGGACTTTGAGCACGTGCAGCATGTCTTCCACGAGGCCGTGCGGGAGGCCCGGCGGGAGCTGGAGAAGACCTCCCTGCCCCGGCCCCTCTTCATCTCCGAGGAGAGGGCCCTGCCTCACCAGGCTCCGCTCACCGCCCGGCATGGGCTGGCCAGCTGTACCTTCAACACACTTCCCACCGTCAGTCTGAAGGAGATGCCTGCTGTGGCCCAGGCCAAGCTGGTCACTGTGAAGTCATCCCGGGCCCAGAGCAAGCGCAAGGCGCCCACCCTGACCCTGCTGAAGGGCTTCAAGATCTTCTGAGGGCCCCCTAAGGATCCCAGACTCCGCAAGCTGCACGGGGCTACAGAACAGAGGCTGGCTTCTCACCACCGCCTTTCCCTCTGACAAAACAATAGCCCTTGTGCTCTGGCAGACAGTTGACCCCTCTTCCAGCACCAAGTAATGTCCCTGACACCCAGTTTACGGTGTGAGCGGGAGGGACAGGCAGGAATGCTGCTCTTCCTCACTCCCGGCCTTGGTTTCCCTGGTAACCACTGCATTTCCTGACCCTGAAGGGAAATAGCAACTGAGACAACCCAGAGACCTGGGGTCAGCCTGAAGTGGAAGAAAATTGCAGTGTCCATCGTGGTGCCATCACCCCTTCCTGCTCCAGCTACAGCCGGGCTGGATGTGGCCCCTAGTGGACAGCTCTGGAAGGTCCAGCTCCAGGAAGCCTTGCCCCATAGGTGCAGGCCTGAGAACAGGCTACAGGAGGAGCAGCCCTGAGGTCCTAGCACCACCTGGTGGACAGGAGGGGCAGAGCGACTACAGGTTTGGTGGAGGGCGGGGCTTGCCTGGCCCTCCGGTTGTCCTTTGACTTCACAGAAGCCCCAGGCAACAAACCCCACAGTTTATCCAAGTAAAATCTAGTTTAAATAATCCTATGGTACAGGCTGTGAGAACCAAAATTTCCAGGAAGGGCTATTTCCAGTACTTTGCTTTTCAGTGAGGACTGGGGGCTCTGGGTCGTCCAGGGTAGGGAGCCTCCAGTGTTTTTCCCCCCAGGAGACAGGGCCCCCTTATTTTCCCATCTTAAATTCAGGACTCTCTCCACAGACCCTCAGGACCAGCCTCCTGAAGTGTAATGATCAGAGCTGTAGAACAAAGTCATTCAGTCTAGTGACCAGCACCCAGGACTCCCAGGAGCCTATACTGGGGGTATCAGACATCCAGTGGGTGCTGTTAGCCTGCCCCAGGCTCATAGGTAGAAAACCGGTAGACCATCTGTAGTCTGGTCTAGCAGGTCCCAGTACCTTCGACAGTGGGTCTGAGTGTTCAAAGTCCACTTTTGAAAGATAGAAGCTAAGGCATTTGGAGTTCATAAAGCAGTTTTTTTGCAGAAGTTATTTGGGGTCATCACCACAGCTGGTACAACAACACTGTGGCTCAGACACAGGATCAGGACACTCTCTCAGGATCCCACTGTTAGCACGAGGAGTTCCATAGTTTTCTAACTCTGTTTACCTCGGGGCCCTGGCCCAAGCAAGTCTCTCATGGACCCTCAGCAGAGAAGCAGGTAAAGGAGAGGGCTGTGCTAGGAGGAAGGGATGTGAAGGGGATTCTGAGCCCAGAATCCTGCTCTTGGCAATTCCAGGACCTTGGATTAAGAACAACAGCTCTTACCCGGCCTTCGGCCCCATTCTGTGGATGGAGAAGTTGAGGCCAGAGGGAGGCTATGAAGTCCTCAAGACCTCAGGAGAAGTCCTAGCCGGGCTTCCTGACCCACAGGCCGGCTATGGATTTCGGGCTCCTGCTCCAAGCTCTTGTGTTGGAACACTGCCATTTGAACAAACTATGCAATTCCAAATGCCCACTTCCAGAAGCATTTTAATAAAAAGTGGTGTTTTCCCCCCATAACAGAATATTAGTTTGATTGCAGTTCATTCATCTTATCTACTGGCAACATGGGGCAGGGCTCTGAACTCTTACTAGGTCTCCGATTCCTGTGGGTCTGGAAGGAGAACCGGTGGCACGTCTCCCTCTTTTAACTCCGTTTCCACCTGGGCTAAATTGTGCTTTTCTGAGAGCAAAGTCTCTCTTAGGATGTTCAGGTTATTGTCATCTCTGGTTTCAGCCTCAGCCTCGTCTTGGACTTCTGGAGTTTGCTCTTCTGGTTTGTTTTTCCCCAGGAGCTTTTGATTTCTGGGAGGAGAGAAAAACACTGTTGAATCTGGGTTCCCTGAGCCGGGGTACTGAGTGGTTGGGAGCAAGACTGGGCCTCCCAAGTGGATTAGCAGGTTGGAGGAGAAAATCCAGTAGCTAGTTCTGGGAACTGTTAGGGGAGAAAGCCAACATAGTTTGGTGTTCTTTTGGCAGAGAAATGGCTTATTCTCGCCCATGCATCATCTCACCAAATTCTCTTTGCCACCATGAGCTCAACTATTATCATCCCCTGCTCCCCTTACAGGTGGAATGGGGTTCAAAAAGGTCAAAGGTACACATACCTTGGATATGCATTAAGTCTCCTGACTCTGGGTTCCATGTTCTTTTCACCAGCCCACATTTCCTCTATCCCAGGGCTGTCAACCTACTTAGTGTGGGTCCTTGTTGTCCCACCCCCACCCTCATCCGCCTCATCCCCAGACAAACCACTTCAGGAAGTTCCTAACTAGTCTTCCTGCTTCTAGGTGCTTGCTTTTCCAAGCCAGCGCACACACACCAGTCATGCTTCTAAAGCCCCAGCGCACGCATCACTTCTCAGCTCAAGCACCTTTAGTGGCTCCCCACTGCCCATGTCCTTAATCTGGCATTCAAGACCCAGCCTTTCTTTCAGTAACTCCCCCACGTGTCCTCCCTCCAAAGGTGATTGTACTCAAGGTACCCCCAGGCTTCCTGGCCATAGTGGGGGGACCCAGCTGTGGTAACGGCTGAATGCCCAGAGAATCTGCTCGGGCCAGAGGGGGAGCAGCTCAGTGTCTGCTGCCCCCACGGACAGCCACTTTGTCCCTGAGTTGACCTTGCTGAGGGCGATGCTTCCTGACAGGGTAAGAAAGGCAAGGTCACCTTTTTAGAAGCTACACCCCTTTGGTTCCTTCTATAGCCTACATCCAGACTAACCTTGCTAAAACATCCGTTTCATGTCCCTGTGCAAAGCCATTCTCTGGCTCTCCAATGCCCATGGTCTAGAACCTGAATTCCTTGGGATGGCGCCTAGGACCCATACATTCTGGGTCCTTCCCTCCACTTGTCCTCTCTCCATCCCCACCCCACAGCCATATGGGCCGCCCCTCCTCCAGCTTGGTGCCTGCTATCCCTCCACCTGAAGGCTTCCCCGGCCCACTCTCCCTCTCTCTCTTTGCCCTGAAGGCCCCAGATCCCACCACTGTGCTCCCACACACTCTGTATGCCCCCCACTGAGCATCTGTCACTCTGAACTAGCCTTATCTCCCCACCAGACTGTAAATTCTATAAGGCTGCATTTTGCTGTCCCAAAGGGTGGCTAGCCAAGACCCCTAGATGACGGCTCCCTAGATTTCCCTTGGGAGGGCAGGTCCCCCACCTCGCGGAGACCACCCCCAGACCAGCTCCTCACCTGTTTGCCTGGATGCTCCTTCCCAGGAGGACGAAGCTTATCACACCCACCACGCCCACCAGGGCAAAGATGGAATAATTCCAAGGAGATGCTGGGGAAGGACACATGGAACAGAGCCTTGAGGGACAGGCTGGGTGCCCCTCAGGCCCACTGACAGCTGGGGCTTGGGCTCAGACTCAGCTCACGGCATCAGTCATCCCCTGCTGTGGGCCAGGTGTTGTGGAGACTAATGAAGATGAGCCCCTGCCCTGCGGGGCCTCCAGTGTGGGGGAGCGGGAGAGGGAGGGACAATTTCTGCCCCGCAGAAGCCCTAAGCTAATGAGGAGGGAGAAGGAAGGGGTGGCCGCGAAACTGTGTTCAAAAAACTGCCCAGAGGATATGTAAAGTGGCTAATCTGAATTTGGATAATGAGATGTGTCCACACCAAACCAAAATGAGTCAGGATCCAGCTCCAGGGCCACTGCATTTGCTGTCCCCCCACCAGGAAAGCTCTTCCCCCACGTAACCTGTGGGGCTCGTCGTCTCCTCTCCTGCAAGCCCTCATTCAAATGTCAGCTTCTTAGTGATAAGGCCTTCCTCGACCATGGTACCTACTCTTCTCCTCCCTTTCTGGGCTTGATTTTTCTCTGCCTTGCTCATCACCCACATGCCATGCGTTTTAGCGTGTGTCTTGTTTATTTTCTCTCTCATCAGAATGTGTGCTCCATGGAGGGCAGACTTCTGGGCTGCCTCACCACTGTAACCCCAGTGCTGAGGACAGTGCCTGGTGCACAGGAGGGACTTCAGAAATATTTGTGAATGAGACGATAAATGAGAAAAGGAATGACCACACCCCAAGAAGAGGAGGGTGCGGTTAGGCCAGACCCCCCTGGGAATTAAGACCCCTCAGTCTCAGTCCCCACCTTGGGGAGGAAAGGTGCAGCCTGCACTGGCCGAGGCAACTGTGTCAGGGGGTTTCAGCCAGATTCCCCCCTTTGTGCTGAGGCACACACCACCGCCCCACCCCCAATTCCCCACCCCTTACCATCCTCTACCCGAAAAAACCAAAGCATTTCTTCCAGCAGTTCCTGAGGTGCCGCGGTACTGGCTGGGGCTGGGATGACCCCCTCACTGTGGTCCATGCCCCCTGCTCCTGGGTGGGATCCGTTTCTGACAATGAAATCCTTAGATCTCTTGGCTCCCCAGCTGCCCTCCTGGTCTCGTAGGTTCTAGCCTTGAGCAAAGACCTGAAGACCCCTGGAAAGAAAACAGAGAGTGCCACTGGCTATCCCATCCCAGTTTGACCTCCCTTACTGCCCCAGTGCTCCTCTGGCACAGTTACTGGACCAAGGCGGCTGGAACTCGGGGCTGGTGGAGTCTGGAGAGATATGGTAGAAGTAAGTCACTCATGTCTTCAGTAGGACTCATTACGTAGAGAAGAGTGTTGACCTGGGAGTGAGGATTGAGTCACTGATGGGCTCGGGGACCCTTGCAGGGGACATTTTCTGTTTTTTGCTTGCCCAGCATCCCCATCCAGCTTCTGCAGCCCGACACGCTCCGTCACCCAGGTTCCTTAGCGAATTATCCCACCTCTCCCCATTGATTTTCATATGGTAGTCAGTCACGGGCCCCTGTGTCCCCACCAGGACCGGGCCCATCAGTCTCTCTCCTGGACGCAGGCATACCTGTGACCCAGAGCTGAGACTAGGAAGATGCCAGAGAGAGGTAGCTGCCAGCACCCGCCGCTGAGAGCCGGGCGCCACGCAAGAGCCTGAACTCATGCTCCCTCGGTAAAGCCCTTCCTTAATTTGAGCCTGTTCCCATTCCCACAAAACAAAGCAGGTGTAGTGCTGTTTACCAAACCTCAGTCAGTCCCCAAACAGCCACGAAGCTTGACCTATTCTTGTACTGCCCGTACTATTACTACTTAACCTAGAAATTTCCACTATCCATATTCAAATGAAAAGAAATAGGTACAATTAACTTTGGCCACATAGTTCCTCTAATCCAACATATCCCAAATATTCTCACTTCAATATAGTCAATATAAAAATGGTTGAGATATTTTACCTTTTTCGTACCTAGTTTCTGAAATTGGGTGCAAATTTTACACATATCGCATATCTCAGTTCTGACTCGCCACATTTCAAGGGCTCAGTAGGCTCACGAGGCTACTGTATGATACAGTGCAGGTCTGTGCCCGGGCCAGGGCCAGGCCGTGGCAGCGGATTCTCCCAGCTGCTCTGGGCTCCCGGCTTGAGGGCTTGAGGACAGCAGGCCATGGGGAGGGCACCCTGGGCTAAGAGTCAAGGAGCTGGCCCCTCACCTGGCTCTGCCTGTGGTTAATTTGTCTCGGCAAATCACTGGGTCCTCTGAAGAACAAAAAAGGAAATAATAGGGAAAATAAGATGATCTGCTCAACGAAGAATACTATCAGTAAAGTAACAAGCACATGTCCAGTTGGGATAAGATACTTAGAATGCTCAAAATCAAGAAAAGACTGATATCTAGAGTATATGAAGAATTCTTGCAAATTAACAAGAAAAAGACAGGAATCCTAATAAAAGATAAAGGATGTAAACAGGCAATTTACAAAATAGGGACCCAAAGGCTAGCAAGCATATGAAGAACTGATTAACCTCTTTGCTAATCAGAAGAATGAAAATTAAAAGACAAATAAAATCTATTAGACGGACTTGGTTTGGAAGGTAGATTATGCTGCCTGTCGGTGGGCTCTGGGGCTATACCCTTAGGCACTCACAGAGGGAGTGTAGACAGGCAGCCATCTCGAGGGCAAATCAGCCAGAGTGAGTATACACACGCCACAACACAGCAGTTCTGCTCCTGAGTGTGTGTGTGTGTGTGTGTGTGTGTATAAAGAAATTCTCCCCAAAGGTCATAAGGGCACATGCCATACCATTTAGGAAAATTCAAAAAATGCACACAAAATAATACGTATTTTACAAAAACACATAACAAAAAGATACACATTACACACATTTGGGATACTTATCTCTGGGGGAAGAAGAAAAAGGGAGCAGGAATGGAAGTAAGAGTAATTAAAGAAACATAACCGGAGAAGGGTTTTGAACCCAATCATGAAAAGGTCATGGCACTGATAACAAGGACAAATGCGAAGAGAGGACAGGAGGGTCCCCGGGACCATCTCAAGTGCCCCACTCTGACACGGCCTTCTGCCATAGCCCTCGGGTGCTCAGCCAGGAACATCCCCAAACAGCTGGACGGCAAACGGCCAAACAGAAAAGCAAAGTACTGATGGAAGGATCGACAGCAGAGTTATTTCCAACCCTCAATGCTCTGAGAAAACTCAAGAAGCACCTCTAGACTTTGAGGGGAAATATTTTGACACAAATATAACACGGAGCTAAGTTTTTTGTACGTGAATGATCATTTGTGTGTCAAGATACAGATGGAAGGTCAGGGAGAAAGGAAGATCTTTTTCAGACCTTCTGGGTCTCGGATGCACAGCACCTACTCACGACTTACTGAACATATTTCGAATGATGGAAGGACAAAGTTACGGGAATGGCCGATCTTCTCTGTGATTTGCTATTCCAGCTCCAATGGTCTGTCCGGAGCACTTGCTACGAAGGGCTGTGATTTTTCTGTCCAGTCTCAGATGCAGGAGTGTCTGGATTAATTAGTAACATTGGCCGTAGGCTCCTGTCACGTATGCAGACCCCCCAGATCCACAGAGAGAAGAGTGTGAAGGTCAAGATACTCAACACTGACTCCCTCTGGGGAGGTGGGATGGAGCCTAGACACGTGGGGCATTCGCTTGGAACATTTCTGTGTTGTATACATTTGTTGTGAGTATACACTACCTTCTTGGAAACCATACATGTAATTATATTTTTAATGTATATATATTTTAAATATATATTTGATGCATTTGTGTGTATTTTTTTTTTGATGGTTGTATATATTGTATTTACCTTTTGAGACAACAGTTCCAATGTTGGACATTTAATTAATGGAACTGATAAGATGCCGGTCCTTCCCAGCTTGATCCATAGATCCAATGCGAGACCAACCAAAACTCGCAGCAAGTTATGCTATGAATATGGACAAACAAGTCTAAAGTTTATATGGAGGGGCAAAAGACCTAGAATGGTCAACAGAATATTGAAGGAGAAGAGCAGAGTCTTAGGACAGATGTTACCCAACTTCAAACTTCCTATAAAGCTACAGTCAACAAGACAGAGTGGAATTGGCACTAATCAGAGAAGTGTACAGATTTGCGTGGGCTGATGTCCGCAGTGGAATGCGGGGCCACAGACACATAGGCTACGGGTGGGGTGCGGGGTGTCTCCGGTCACCCTCTGCTCCCCAGGTATAGTTTCATAAATGCAGTGATAGGATTCCTTGCTGTTTGGTCCCCAAAGCTTTATACTTACTTTCTACTTTGGCTTTAAATGGGTTCACGAGAGATGCCTCCCCTGCTCCCTGTAGGCAGGCAGGCCCAAGTAGGTCCCCCGGAGGCTGTACTTTGACATTGTCACAGAGACATTTCAGACCCAGGCCCTCTGGCTTTGCCTGTTTATAGACCCCCTTGGGGCCAGTGTCAGAGCTGGCTCTGGGGCGCTGGGTGAGAAAGAGGAGCACAGCTCACGTTCTTCTTAGCCTTTCTCAACCGAACTTCTTTGCCATGCCTACCAGCCCAGCCTTGCTACTGGTTTTTCCTTTCCTCTGGGGATTTGCACCATGTGGGAAGGAGGTTTTTCTATGTGGGAGCCACTGCTTTGGTACAGGGGTAAGTTGGGGTTTCCAGGGAGCCCTGTTTGGTGCCTCCTTCCATATCTTCTTTCCTCAATCTATGCAGAGTGGCTCTGGCTGCCGTCATCTCCTTGGATGCCAGAGGGCTGCCTCCCCAGCTCTTGAGCCCGGGGTGGTAGAGCCTGCTGGGAGGGGACTCCACTTCTCTGGCATGGCCTGAGGTATGGGTGTGCATGCTTGGTGGAGAGCAGGGGGAATGAGGGGGGAGGTGGGGAAGACCATCTTTGCCCTTTGGAGCTTGGTAGGAGGGTGGACCCCAGGGATTTTGGCAAGTGCCACTTCTGGTAGTTTTGGAAATTTCCAAATAAATCCTTGTTTATTGGTGGTAAAAAAAATTGCTTAATTGTTTTAAATTGTATAATGTTGTTATAATAAATATGTACCAAAAAAACAAAAAATCAAATCGACAACATGAATCCGAGTCTCGAACTGAGAGTCAGCCCCCCCAGTTGTGTTAGATGCCACAGGAACAGAGGACACGTTCCCTTCAGAGCACTTATCCAGGTTCCTTCTAGAGTGAGCATCGTATTAATATACCTGCTTTTAAAAAAATGATTAACCAAACTCCATAATTTATTTGGCTTTCGTTCTTCCATTCATGTCCTTTTCCTATTCCAGGGTTGCATCCAGGATACCACATGCATTCAGTTGTCATGTCCCCTTAGGCCCCTCTGGGGGCGTCCTGCATTTTACAAACGGGCTTAACCATCTGCCACTGGACCGTCCTTCCTGCCAAAGACCCTGAGCCGCCCGTCCCCCATGGGAGGTGGAAGACACTCACCCTGGATCCCGCGTCTGGGTCCTACCTTGATCTGCTGTTGGCAGCAGCACTGTTTCTAGGTCCTTCTCTCACAGGAGCACCAGATGGTCTCTGCGCCTGAGCACCCCACACAGCTGGCCCCTGCGGGGCAGTGCTACAGAGCCTGTGACAGCGGGGCCCACCTGGGAGCTCTGCCCTTAGCACACGCCCACACCTGGAACCTCCTCCGTCACTGCAGGGTGAATGACCTCTTGAATGAGTGGCCCCAGATGGTAAACTGGTTCCACCTGACTTTCAGGATCCGAAAGAACCAGGAGCTCCAAGCTTTCCTTCTTACATGTCGGCCTTGAGTAAAGAAAAAATATCTAGACTCTCTTGCCAGTCCAGGGAATGGGCTGGGGAGGACCCTCGGTCTGGGGGTTCCGTTGTTCTGGGGGTGGGCGGTATGTAGTATGCCCACCCTAGGCCTCTATTTCCTGCTATTATCAATATTTAACCACAGAACGGGGAGCCAAGTCTGGCCTTTTATAGCTTGTGCTTTCTCACAGTGAAGGTCACGGCCTTGTGTAAATTCTCTGCACGGAGCTATAAAATAAGGCCTTTCCAGGGCTAGGCTAGGTTGAACAGGATCATGTGGCCGGAAGGACTTGGTGGGAAAGCAGAGCAAGGCCAGACTCATTCAATTCTGACTGTTGCTGAGCTCTGGGCTTTTCCACCTACTGGCTCCTTGCATCTCCAGCAACCTTTGGAGTTGGGTCAGCAAGGAGTTCCCATTTCACAAATGAGCAAGTAGATTGAGTGAGATCAAGGGAGAGGTCCAAGGTCCTCTATGAGTTAATGCTGATTAACGGTGTGGATGACGGCATGGTGCAGAGGAAAGGAGACCCCACAGGGAACCTAGGGCCTGCATAGAACTCCAGCCCCTCATCATTTTGTAACTCAGTCATTCACTCAATAAATATTACTTGAGGGGCGTCCATGTGGCTCAGTTAGCATCTGCCTTTGGCTCAGGTCATGATCCCACGGTCCTGGGATTGAGTTCTGCATCAGGCTCCTTGCTCAGTGAGGAGCCTGCTTCTCCCTTTCCTGCTCCCCCTGCTTGTGTTAGTTCTCTCTGACAAATAAATAAACAAAACCTTAAAAAAAAAAAAGGTAGTGATAAGGGGAAGTGACAGGAGATAAAGCTGGAGGATGAACAGAAGCAGATCATGCAGGGCCTTGTAAAACAGGATGATTTTGGATGTAACGAGAAATCGCTAGGCGGGAAGTGACGTGGTCTGACTGACATCTAAGATCACTTGGCTCACTGGCGTGGAGAATGGATTGTAAAAGAGGAAGAGAGGAGCTGGGAGACTTCATCCAGGCAAGAGACAATGGTAGTTTGGGCCAGGATTGTGACCATGGAGATGATCAGAAGTGGTCTGATCCAGGGTGCATTTGGGGGAGAAAGGCGGCTGGTAGTTTTCATGAGAGAGGAACTCAACACTAATTCTCTTAAACACAAAAGGAATTCTAAAGGAATTTATTGGCTCCTATAACTGGGAAGAGCAGGGTGGAGCTGACCTTTGGGAGAGCTGGAACCAAGAGCCTGAAGAGCCTTAGCTCTTTCTCTCTCCTGCTCTTCCCTGCTTCTCGCTGGATATCAGGCTCATTCCCACAGGCTAGCCATCTCTAGGAACCTGGACCAGGCTGCAGGAAATCCAGGCTCACATCTCTATAGTTGGAAGGAAAGGAGTCCCTTTCCTCAGATCCAGTTTGGCAGTTCCTGGGGAAGGACTCTATTTGTCCTGGCCTGGGTCACATACCCATGTTTTGGATCAGTTATGGCCAGAAAGTGAGGTACCATGGATGGCTCAAATCTCATGCCGTGGGATAACCATGGCTATAGGCTGGACAGCCACTCCAGTGTGGGTCCCTAAAGTGACCCCTTGACCCCAATCCTCCCTGATCCTCCCTGTCTGCCTTTGAGGACTGTCATGGGGCCCTTCTAGGGCACTGTGTGCCCTTTAAGAAGAACCTGCCCCAGCCCAGGTAATGAGAGAAGAAATACTGTGATACTTCTTAATCATTTTTTTCCAATTTATGTAAACGTTTTTACTGAGTATAACATACATACAGAAAAGTACTTGAATGTTACGCTATGGCTTAGAGAATTTTCACATGCACACACCCATGTGTGAAACCCACACCATCCAGATCAAGAAATAGAACATCGTCAGAATTCCGAAGACTTCTTGTGTCCACTTCTGGGCACCAAGCCTCCAAAGGCAACCACTAGCCTGACTTTTGATACCATAGGTTAGTTTGGCTTATTTTTATACTTTATACGAATAGCCTGCAAAGCCTAAACTTTTACTATTTGGCCCTTTACCGAGAAAGTTTGTGACCCGGACAACAAGATAAAGGAATCTGGGTCCCTGAATGACCTCACGGAGCAGAGCAGCCCACCTGCTCGGGACCAGCCGTCTACCCCTGGAGCGTTATTTGTGAGAGAAGTAAACTCTGACATGATCCGAGGCACTGTGTTTGGGATCTCTTTGTTAACAAAAACTTAGCCAGTACTGTAACTGATACATACATGATTTGTGTCCAGTAACTGCTGAATAAGGGAACACCATAGCATCAGAAGAACTAAGTTCTAGTCCTGTTCATTCTTACTACAACCAGCCATGTGCCCTTGAGCTAGTCACTTGGACCTCTTTTTCTAACTATATACAAGCTTCAAAGAGAAGTAAAAAGGAAAGATATTTTATTTATTTATATTAAAAATTTTTTTAACTTATTAATTTGAGAGAGAGAGCAAGAGCACGAGCAGGGGGGAGGGGCAGAGGGAGAGGGAGACACAGATTTCCCGCTGAGCAGGGACCCCCGTCACCGGGCTCAATCCCAGGACCGTGGGTTCATGACCGGAGCTGAAGGTAGACGCTTAACCGACTGAGCCACCCAGGTGCCCCAAGGGAAGGTATTTTAGAAATTATCATCAGGAGAGGCCAATTACGTGTTGACAAAACTCAAGCCCTTTAAGCTCAAGAGATTTTCCCTTTGGTTCAACCAGTTACTTTTTCTGTTTAAAAAAAAAAAGGTTAAAAACCCCGACATGAAGGAGATCTCTTTTCCTAAGAACAGTGGGTGATGAAGGTAGGGAAATACACACTGGGCTGCCCAGGGTCTTGACTCCCAGCTCAGGGCACTCTAATCTCAGCCCAGGGTTAAGGTGCCAGGTAGGGTCTGGCCCTGAGCTCCAGGGTGTAAGGATAAGCATCTTCCTGCTTCTCAGCCTCCTGCCTGCCACACTGAAGACGCAATGCCTGCTGGGCTGACAGCCAGCAAAGGCTTCGAGGTGCTGGAGACGGCTCCGGACTTCCGCTCAGGCTCTTCTGCTCCTTGGGGTGGGCCATCCGTTGTCAACTGATGCCAGGAGGGGCAGACAAGGCCTTGGCCAGCTGTCTGTTCTTACCTTCATTTTCACAAACATCGCTTACACTCAGAAGCCAATTCAATAATTCAGTTTGAACAGTAATGCTGGGAAATTCCCAATAGCAGCCCATTCTCTCCTCAGTAGAGAAAAAATCATAAAAAGCAAAAGGAAATCTAAAGGTGGTGATGTAAGGGAATGACAACACAGGGGAGTAGAGACAGATGGACGAGGGTGTTTACTGCAGCGTGGTTTAGGATGATAAAAAAAATCCAAATGTCCAAGAACTGGGGAGGGATTAAATTATGGTACCAATGGAACCACGTATTTCTTCCAGGGGCCAATTTTTATAGTAAGCCCAGAGGAAGGAAACGTTGAGTAGAAACAGTGGGGGCATTTTTGGAAAAGATAGGGCAATTAAGTACAAAATTCTTGGTGCTTAAGCTGACTTGATGCTTCCATCTGCAAGACAGTGGTTGAAAGGAGAGATGGGTATCCAAAGGGAAACCATCTTTAGGCTGAAATCAAACGATCTCAGGGAGCAAATCCTTTTTCAACAGACCCATATGTTGCTGGAAGCATTTTAGGAACTTTGCACAGTACTAGAAGTTCGGGCAGAGACTGGTGCGTAGCAATGGAACGAAGTACGTACTTTCTCCAAGAAAGGACACTCCGCCTCTCCACCACTTTCCTCTTAGCTACAGCGTTTGAGACTTTCTATGTCGTTGACCCTTCTTTATAGTCCTCACTTCTATGTCTTTGACCCTTTGCTCCTGGTTACAGTATAACCAATTATCTTCTTCAGTTCCTGACTAAATCAAAGTCCAAGAGTAGAATCAAGTCAGAGTCTCTCAGCCTTTCATTGTAATCATGGGAGACACGTCAAGTTTAACCGTGCCCATACACGGCACTCTGAGTAGCTTCCTTTGAAGATGAATTGCTAAATAATGGGAGGAGTGCCTAACCGCTTGGCAAGGAAGCATTGCGTATGAATCTGTCTGAATTTTGTTGTTATCACCTTTCACAGGAAGTAAGCATTCTTTGAGGGGAACTCCGTAGCATAGAGCTGACCCCAGCATTAAAGAAAACACTTCAGACCATTTAGTTAGGATCATTTAAAGTTACAATCTTGCTACAAGGGAAAATGCCTCGGGCAGTCCTAGTTCAGAGATTGATTTTTGGGGAATGGTTAGATAATCATTGTTAGACTAGAATTTTAAAAGAAGAATGTAAAAAAAAATAATTAAAAAAAAGAAGAAGAATGTTTGATTAAAATGTCACTAAGACTCTTGACCGGTGTCGGTTGGGCGGGTGGGTGACTAATTTTCTAGAACAAGTCTTAATTGTCTTAAATTTAGCAGAATATTTTCTAAGCATTTTGACCAGGAATCATAATTTCTTTCCAGAAGGAAATTGTGAATTAAATCATTAAAAAGGGAAAAAGTTCTGTCCTTGATCAGGTGGGGGACGATTTTTCTTTTGAAGCCTCTCCTTTTGGCTCAGATTATTTTTCAAAGATCTGTCTTGGTCAAAAAAAAGTGGGGGGGGGGTGCTGCCTCTTTATGTTGATTAAATTTCTTGTCTAGTTGATCATTTTTTCCTTTTTTTTTTTACATTTTTTTTACATTTACATTTTTTAAATGGAGGCAAGTAGACATACAAAACATACACAATCATTGTTACCAGAAATATTCACACCCACATTAGTATCATTCCTTTTGATCAGCTTCCTATATTTGGGAAGAATTTCCAAAAGAATATTGTATGGTGATTCAACCCGGTGGTAACAGTTTCATTCGGTTTATGAGCCTGAATCATGTAAGTGTTATTCTGTGTGTCATGTTTTAGTTCAGAGGTCCAACAAGAGGCATCTCTAATTGCACAAAGACCTTGCTGAATGGTAAGCAAAATCAGAGCCATAAGATTAGAAGCAGAAAGTTAACTTTTCCCTGTAAATCGTATAAAGCCCTGGGGAGAAGTTTCCATTCTTTCCATGGTGCCAGAAATGCCTTCTACTGACCTTATCAGTGTGTTTGCTCTGTGGCCAGAAACCCAGCACCGTCTAATTCACCTCACCAGGTGTGGTCACCAATTTCCAGCTCCCTCAGATTTGTCATAGTTCCTGGCCTGCCTGGAAGCAGCAGCCTTTTCTACCTGTAGGGTTATGATTCCATAAGCCATGTCCTTGGAGGGCTCTGTAGTATCATTTGCATATACGAAATGAGGAATCTCTTATCATTTTGTTTTTTTGCTTATAGCTGTTTGCAGATGATATATTTCCAAAAGTTTCCTGGAAGTCCATGGATTCTTTTAATAGTCTACATTTTGGAAGTTACAGCAAAAAACTTCTGTCCTCCATGCAAAAGAAAAATAAAAATGTATTTCACTACCTCGGATTGACTCATAGACTGTACACACACAATCGGGCATGTGATCAGTTATGGGGTTATTAATACTCTATTATACATATGCATCCCAATTACTTAACTAACTGGAATATACCTCATTACATGTATATTTTAAATAAGTGTACTAAATAATGATAGGTACAACATGATTTAAAGCTTTGAATCTTGGTTTAAAAAATAAAATTAGACTTGTGAAGTGTATCTTAAGACCCTTTCTACTGCATTAATTTTATTCTTGTAATTGAATATGAGGAAAGAAGTACATTTTGTATGCATAAGAGTACCGAAAAATGTAACTTTTAAACAGGTTTATTGAGATATAATTTACATAGCATACAATTCAGTCATTTAAAGTATACTTCGATGGTGTTATATGTTCATAGAGTCACACAACCATCACCACAGTCAATGTCAGAGCATTTTCATCAGCCTCAAAAGGAACCTCGTGCCAATTGGCAGGCACCTTTCATTTCTTTTTCTTTCTCTCTCTCTCTTTTTTCTTAAGGTTTATTTCTTTATTTGAGAGAGAGAGAGAGCAAGTGAGGAGGAGGGGGCAGAGACAGAGAGGGAGAGAGAGAATCTCAAGCAGACTCCCCACTGAGTGTGGACCCCCCCATGCGGGGCTCAATTCCACGACCCTGAGATCATGACCTGAGCCAAAGTCATCGGGTGCGTAACCGACTGAGTCACCTAGGCACTCCAGGCACCCCTCATTTCTACCAATACCCACCCCTGCCCTATTTTCTGTCTCTATAGACTGGCCTATTCTGGATATTTCCACATAGATGGAATCCTACATTTATTTGGTCTTTTGTGTTCTTTTGTGACTAGTTGTAAAAAGTATCATGCAATCTCCAAGTACTTGTGCTATTTCATGCTACTCCTTTTAATTTCTTAAATTTTTTCAGATAACTGAAAGTCATTTATTAATTTCTTCAAATTAATATAATGTCTAAATTCTTAAAGTTAATTGGTTACCTTGGAATTATGACTTAAATTGACACTCAGTATTAAATTAATCACTGTTGGTATTAAATACACAGGCTAAATTTTACTCAGGAAATGCAAGCAATGTAATTCTGTGGTTCCAATTGTTTTACAACATTGTGTAAAGTTTACACTAGTTATTATAATTAAATTTGGTTGAGACCCCATGGTTACATCCACATAGTCTTATATTTTTTGTGTAAGTAATGATTTCAATGGCCTGCAAGACAAGCATAAGGACTTTGGAATTTCAGTTAATTAGGCTTAGAATACAGGCCCAAGCCTCACATGAGCTAACATGTTATGTTGGCATTTTATTCACAGTGCGATAAAATCAGAGTCTTTAAAAATCGGAGTATACGGGGGCACCTGGGTGGCTCAGTCAGTTGAGCGTCCCACTCTCGGTTTCAGCTGGGGTCGTGATCTCTGGGTCATGACATTGAACCCTGCCCATGGGCTCTGCGCTCAGTGCGGAGTCGGCTTGAGACTTTTTCTCCTCTCCCTCTGCCCCTCCCCACTGTGCTTGCTTTCTCTCTCTCTCTCTCTCTCAAATAAATAAATAAATCTTTTAAAAAGTAAAATAAAAGTCAGATACAGAAAGATTTCTTCAGCCTGGCCTAATATCTACTTGGATATCTTTCATTCCCTAAATTGTCTAAGTAAGCAGACACGTTCTATTACCTAAAACTCCATTGTTCTCCTTTGAACACTTGTTTCTTTTTTCTTTTATTTTCCCAGCTTTTTTTAAAAAAGACTTTGTTATTTGCATTAATTTATTTTTTTATTTGTTTGTTTGTATTACTATCTTATCAACTTCCTTGCAGAGCTACAAAAATGTACTCTATAAAAAGAAATATTTCCTTCCCTTTGTTAATATTGTACAGTTCTTTTGCCTGGGGGGGAACCAAAGATTTTAAGATTTGATCTCTTTACATCTATTTTGATATTTCACTTGGTTTACTGGGGTTAACTATCAGCAGCAAAGGAAAACCTGCTTCTCATTCCTGTAGTACCACACCTGCCTTCCCTTCCTGGGACTCCGACATCCATCAGATGACATTCGACCTTTCCAGTCTCTCTCCCCAAGGACACCCAGTCCTGGGGGCCCAAGCTGCCTCTTAAGCTCTCCGCTGGGACTGGAAGACGCCTGGGCTCCTAGTGAGGGACAGTCGGCTGCACAGAAAAGCCTCCTTAACTGTTTGTGTCATCACCTGTAGGAGGGGGATGGGCTGGGGGGGAGACAGCCTGGGCCGATCTGTCCCCAGCGCGTGGCCTCGCAGCCTCAGTCCTGCTTTAGAGAGCAGCTGGACAGCTTAAGGAGGGACATCTACTGAGACCACATGGGGCAGTAACAACACTGACCGCCGAGTCCGAGCGAAAGGCGCTGGAGCTGGTGAATCTTCCATCACGCTCAGAGACGAGACATGATGGTGAGCAGCACCCCCCAGCGGACTTCTGATGCAACTACAGGCAGGAGATAGTAATACATGAACTTCTCACTCGGGGCGCTGCATCCCCAAAGACGGTTCACTGTGCTGTGCCCTGTGGCTCGGTTCCTGACCCTGGCAATGGCCCGATAGCCGCGTATGGTAGACCTTCCCCTGTCACACATGGCATTGTCTCTCAGACCACATTCCGGAATTCTTGTGCATTCAGGCATTGGCCATTTTACCGATCGGACCTCTGACCATTTTCCTCCCTGTGCCCCTGCTCCGTCTTTCCCAGGGCTCTTGCTGTTCCTCCTTTTTGACTCTCAGCGCCAAAGGACTGCTCACACACACACACACACACACACACACACTCTCTCTCTCTCTCTCTCTCTCTCACACACACACACTCTCTCACACACACACACTCACACACTCTCACACGCACACACACTCACACACACATACACACACTCTCACACACTCTCTCACACACTCACACACACTCTCTCACACACACACTCACACGCACACACTCTCACACACCCTCTCACACACTCTCACACACATACACACTCTCTCACACGCACACACTCTCACACACACTCACACACACACACACACTCTCACACACACTCACACACACACACACACTCTCTCTCTCTCTCTCACACACACACACAGACACACACACACACAAAGAAATGGACTCTCTGGCAGGTCTAGGCACCCCTCAGAAATCATACACACATATTCAGGGTGAGGGTGGGAGGATGGGGATCAGGGAGAGGAGACGCTTCCTGCTTCCTCTCATCCCGGATCAGCTCTCTCACCCTCCAGACATTATGGTCAATCCCACATTCTAGATTTCCACCAAACATCTCCACTGGATTCTCATCACTTCGGTTTCCAAGCATTTGAAGCTGAAACGTCCTCATAGTTACCACCAAGCAGGCTTGCTCTCTGTCGGTGACCCTGCTCTTGTCTTGTCACCCGGACTCAGAACCTGGAGCAATTTCATAGATTCAGCATACATACATACTCCATTCATCAGGAGAGAGAAATTTCTGGAAACTGGAGCACCAGAGTAATATTATAGCCCAGTCCTCTTGGATGTGCTTTCTGGAAATTCTTAATTTATGACCCCAAACTCCTTGCCATGAGGTGCTGGCATCCTCATCTTCTCTGTATGCTTTATAGTAGCTCCAGCAATGGCTTCTCCAGCCTTGGAAGTGGACTTCCCCATACATTCCTCACTTACTACCGTGAGTTTCAGAAATATTTCCATTTTAGCGTCCTGGGAAAACTTCAGCTGTTATAATAATATCATGTTCAGGTTTTTAAAAAGAAGTGTGCTGCAAATCAAGAGACCATCCACTAGAAAATAAGATGTCAATGGCAGGAGACAGCCCTGTGGAGGGAAGAAAACAGATTGGCTTTGGCTCCTCAGATGAAGCAGTCGCCGTGCGGTTGGTCGAGGGCGCTGTGAGCAGCTCCAGCAGCTCTGGGGAGCTGGGCTAGCTGTGGAGATCTTGCACTGCTGCAAATAAATCAAATGTAGGATAACACAGGCTACCTCAAGGAGAGAAATGACATAAACACAAACACAGAGAGTCACACTTTCGACAGTGGCCAGATTCCAGGGTGGAAATGCAAATGACTATTTGGGTTGCATTTATAGGTCGTGTTGTATGAAAAATATCCATTTTTAAATATATTAGAATCAGGGNCACCTGGGTGGTTCAGCAGGTTAAGCGTCTGCCTTCGGCTCAGGTCATGGTCCCAGGGTCCTGGGATCGAGCCCCCTGTCGGGCTCCCTACTCAGTAGGGAATCTGCTTCTCTCTCTCCCTCTCCCTCCATGTGTGCTATCCCTCTCAAATAAATAAATAAAATCTTTAAAATAAATAATAAATAAATTAATAAATAAATAAACAAATAAATAAATTAGAATCCTATTCCACTTACTTACAGAGGATACTGGAACAAAACTTGATTGAAGGCATGGAAGGTTTGGGGTCTCATCTCTCCCTCTTCATATATGATCAGATGAGCAGAATCACTGAAAATACAGTCTCTCACTTCCTCTTAGCCTCTCTCTTTTCTATCCAACACACAGGTGAATTTGCCAATGTTGATGCATAATGAGACAACTTCCTTCAATAATTCCAAATTGTGTGAGAAGCAGCGGTTTCCACATGGAAAAACACAATAAACCCATTCGGGCAAGAGCTCAAGGCTTCTGGAAAGATATCTGAACTTGGCATTGAAGAATGGATTATCATTTAGAGAAGTGATATGAGGAGGGAAGTCTAGAAGGAACTGCAAGCAGGGGAGCCTGGGAGGCTCAGTCAGTTAAGTGTCTGACTCTGGTTTTGGCTCAGGTCATGATCTCCAGGTGGTGGGATAGAGCTGCGCCTCTGTCAGGCTCCACGATGGGCTCAGAGTATGCTTGAGATTCTCTCTCTCCTTCTGCCCCTCCCCCTGCTCTCTCTCTAAAATAAAAATAAATACATCTTAAAAAAAAAAAAGAAAGAAAGAACAGCAAGCAAAGGCACAGAAGCAGGGATGCGCAGAGCTCATAATTTGGGAAGAAGGACTGATCCAGGGTCACTGGGTCTAAGACTGTGATGGGGAAATATGGTAAGAGTAAGACTAGAAGGGAAAGTCAGTCTCCACTCGATAGCCATACACAAGATGTGTGACCACACATGAGAAGGCCACTGTGTAGGCCTCTGGAATACAGAATCTAAGCACTAAAGTTCCTTACAGTTCTTCCGGGGACAGCTTCCCCTGCTGTTTTTCCCTGAAAATCTCCCCTATGGTATTCCTCTGTGTGGGAGGGAATCCCCAGGATAGGCGCAAGAGTGGGGCCTTAGAGTTATCAGAATGACTGTGAGCAAGTAACTGAACCTCAGTTTCCTCGGGTGCAAAATGGGGACTTCGACTTGCCTAGTACATAAGGATTACCATGAAGACCAAATGGTAAGTATCACAGGCTTTGGAGCAACATGAACTAGCTGTCAGAACCTTAGGTAGGTAATTCCCTTCACTTCACCGAGCCTCGGATTCTCTTCAGTAAAATGGTTGTGATAATATCTACCTTGTATGCTTGATATGAGGATTAACTGAAATAATGGATATAAAATGCTTAGCCAAAGCATGGGATACAGTAAATACTCAGTAAATATTAATTATCATAATTATGTAATAAATGATATTTCATTGTCTGAAAACACATGATTTGCTCCCAAAAGAATTCTTTTGGGGAGACTGGCTGAATTGTGCAAACAAATGCAATAAAAATCATGCTTGAGCCAGCAAATGCCTACAGGAGCTCCAACACAGGCGGGTCACGCCTCCAACCACACAGGCCACGCCTCCAGTCCCTAGCCGACCCCGCCCACCAGCTCCTTCCCCGGCCCCGCCCCTCCGGCCGAGCACGCGCACCCCCCTTCTACCCTGACGCGCCTGCGCAGGATAGGCCGCCCCCGGAGGCGATGAGGGTGCTGGTTCGGCGCTGCTGGGGGCCCAGGCCCGTGGGTGGCGGTCCGAGCGGTAGGCCGATCCCCCAGTGGCGAGCGCTGGCCGGGCTCGGCGGGTCCCCTGGCGGGGAGGATGGCCGGGCCGTCCGAGTCCGCGAGAAGCCGCCCTGGCGGGTGCTCTTCTTCGGCACAGACCATTTCGCCCGCGAGACGCTGCGGGCGCTGCACGCCGCCAGGTACCGGGGCCGGGACTTGGGGGGCCGGGCTGCCGAAGGTGCGGATGCCGAGCCTCTGCGGCCGGCCTCAAGGGTTTGCACTCCTCGTCAGGGAAAGCAGCAGGGCCGGAAGGATCTGGGCCCAGTGTTCGGCGTCTCCGGGCGCCCGTCGGGTTCCTCTGGTCTACACTCCCGCTCCGGGTTCTGTCTCTGTTCTCCAAGCGCTACCGGGCACCCCGCAGTGCGAAGCCGGCACTAGTCGCTTTGCATACATCACCTCTGTCCTCTGCCACCACCTTCTTGCCCCATTTGTGTGTAGGGAACCGGAGCTCTGAGAGGTTAAGCGATTGCCCAAGGTCATCAGCTGAGCAGGTCGGGCCTTGAAACAGGGTCTGACTTCGAAGTCCTCCCCTTCCCACTACCTCCTTCTACCTCCTGTTCATTCATTTGTACCCTCCAGTCCTTTGGGCTTCTTACCAGGCACAGTGCACACCCATGTCTCACTTCTCCGCTCCCCATCTCCTTCCTGTATACAACGGGACCCAGCTTTCTGGGGCTGAAATGAGGACACAGTCCAAAAACGAACTATTCTTAACTGAATAAATTTATAAATCAGAACTCTTAGGTATATATTTAGTATTTCTACGATTTAACAAATGCCATTTACTGGGGGAAGAAAATTGAGGTCCATCCTGTTCTGAAAGTCCGTGCTATATCGTGGCTCGACCCAACTATACTGCTCTGCCTGGCTCGACCCAACTATACTGCTCTGCCTGCCTTCCCCCATCCTCCCATTTGTTATTTTCCCACAGCGTTTTCTCCTGATGCACCCTCAACGCTCATTTGTCATCTCCATCAAGTCCTCCCTACAGATTCTTCACAGCAGCCTCTCCTATTGACATCCCCATCAATCCCCTCAAATCATATTTCTCCCTCCACCATTCTGCTCCGCGCACACACCTTGAAATGCTCCCTTCACACACGTTCCTTTTGCACACCTTCCATGATGTACTGTCCACACGTTGCTTTCCCTAGATTGTCTCCGGAATCCCATGGCGTGTGTTTCTGCCGATGCTTCGCTTAGCAGCCTCATTACTCCTGTGCTTTGTCTTTAGGGCCCTCCTATACACTCCTTTTCTCCTAACTCAACACATGATGCAATACCGGGTAAATAAACTAACACCCCCTGGGCACTGGACAACGATGCAACAGTTTGTAAAAAGAAAGAGGTAGTACTACATGTACTGCTATGGAATGATGTCCATGGGATATATTTTGGGTTTTTTTTTTTTTAATGTATTTATTGGATCAAGGGGCACCTGGGTGGCTCAGCTGGTGAAGCTTCTGCCTTGGGCTCAGGTCCTGATCTCAGGGTGCTGGGATTGAGCCCTGAAGGCTCTCTGCTCAGCAGGGAGTGTGCTGCTCCCTCTCCCTCTGCCCTTCCTCGTTGCTTGCCCCACGTGTTTGCTCTTTCTCTCTGTCTAATAAAATCTTTAAAAATAAATAAATAAAATATTTATTGTTTGACTAACACATGGTTGTGGTAAAAATTCAAAAGCTTCAAAGGATATACAGTGAACAATCAGTTCCTTCCACCTCTATCTCCCATTTTCCGTTCCTCTCTTCAGAGACAGCCACTGTTTTCAGTTTCTTATTCTAGAAATGTTTGCTGGATATACAAGCAAATGTATATTTAACCCACTTTTTAAAAAGACTCACATAATAGTAATATAGTATTGTTAAGAGGGGAAAAAACAAAATGCAGAACAGTATATACAATATCCTATTTGTGTAAAACCTCTGTACCATATGTTTCTGTATGCACAGGAAATTTCTAGAACCATGCTATCCAAACAGTAGCCATTAGCCACATGTGACTCTTTAAATTAGAAATAATTAAAATTAAATAAAAAACAAAAACTCAGTCTCTCAGTTGTATTAGTTTTACTCAATTATCTGCAAATGTTTCATGAATTTAACCGTTAGAGTCCTGTGGAAGTACGTGAAGCAGTTTAGCTTTGAGTCATTGTCCTAACACACATTTTCTTTCAATCTTTCCAACTTAGGGAAAACAAAGAGGAAGAGTTAATCGAAAAGTTGGAGGTGGTCACAGTGCCCTCCCCATCCCCAAAAGGACTGCCGGTGAAGCAGTACGCTGTCCAGTCTCAGCTCCCAGTGTATGAGTGGCCAGATGTGGGATCCGGAGAGTACGACGTTGGAGTGGTAGCTTCATTTGGCCGACTTTTGAGTGAGGCTCTTATTCTTAAATTTCCCTAGTAAGTTTTTTTTTTAAGGGAATACAGTATAGAGCCCTTGGTCTTTATATATGGGCCTGTTGTTAAAATGCTCTGATTTGAATTCTAATTCTGCTTTCATTACTATTTCCTCTTAAGAGAAAAAAATTTGTTAGTGCCATGAATTGTTGAAATGTGTGTTGCTCTTGGTCTGTGGGCTCTCACCCCCCTCCTTTAAATTCCATATAGACGCTGACCGTTCCCAGATGGGTCCCTCCAGTTCACATCTCTCCCCGAACTCCAGGCCCCTGACACCCACCGCCTCCTCCACACTTTGGCTTGGGTGTCTGATAGGCGCCTTACATTTAAGATGTCCTAACCTACATTCTTGAACTTTTGCCCAAAACCTGCTCCTCCCCACATCTTCATCTCCGTAAGTGGCAACTCCACCTTTCTGGTTGTTCAGACTCAAAACCTTTCAGTGGCTCGCGATTCCTTCTCTCACACCACACATCCAGTCCATCAGGAAATCCTATTGGCTCTGCCTTTGAATTCTAGATAGAGTTTACCTATTGTTCTGCAGTCCGCCACCCTCCCCCCCTTGTCTGCTGTCCTTGGCCTTCTCAGTCTTACCAACCCAGCAGCCAAAGTGATCCTTTTAAAGCAGAGGTTGACTCATGTCACTGCTCAAAATTCTCTGTTTTTCCATCTCATTCAGAAGTCATCAAAGTCCTTACAGGGCCTATAACAATCTGCCTTCCGGGTTTGGCTCTCTGGCCTCATCTCATGTTACTCCTCAGGTTCGCTCCAGTCGAACCACACTGGCCTCTCTGCTGTTCCTTGAACTTGCTGAACATTTACCTTCTTCAACATACTTACTGTTCCCTCTGCCTGGACTGTCTGCAATATGGCGTATTCCCTTACCTCCTCACTGCTTTGTTCAAGTGTCTCCTTATTGGTAAAACTTTCTGTGACCCCTATGATAACTGTCATCTCCCACCCAGCACTCCTACGCCTTCTCTGCTTTACTTTCCTCCACAGCCCTTAGAACCGTCTGGCAAACTTTTTACACATTTTTATATTGCTTATCTCCCGCTTTTAGCATGTGAGCCCCCTGAGGGCAGGATTTTCCCTCCTTTGGCTCAGTGTTGCTTGTATGCCCAGCACTCAGAATACGGGCTGTGCTCAGTAAATATTTGTTGGGTGAATGAGACGGGTCTGAACAGTGGAATTTCGAATATAAGACTCGTATACACGCACTCCCAAGTGCATATTCCTGCAGTGGATCCATCATCAAACTAATCACCTTACCTAGTAAGTGATTTACATCGCTCATCTCTGGGCAATAGGTGTGTTGGGATGAACAGGGAAGGTGAATGGCTCATTGGATGGGGATTCAAGAAACTTGTTTTAGGCGTTCTGTGTGCAAACTAAACGAAACAGGGTAATTGGACTAAACTAAAATATTCACATTGTCCATGAGACGCACAGGAGGGTTTGAGTGTTTCTTCTCCTACAATATAAAAGGTATTTTTTGCTTTTATTTAGAAACTCCCAGGGATGCCTGGCTGGCTCAGTCAGTAGAGCGTGTGACTCTTGATCTCAGGGTTGTGGGTTTGAGCCCCATGTTGGGTGTTGAGATTACTTTAAAAGTAAAATCTTTAAAAACTCCCAGACATCACAGACGGTTGTGGGACATCTTTGGGACAGTGAATAGTTGTCCTTTTTCTGTTTTTAATTGAGTTTCATTGGTCTCTTATGGTAAGAGAGTAAACTTAATCTCTGGCTCCCTTTACAGGTGGTATAAGACTACATTCAACTCTTGTTTTTCAGACTTTCTGGGGAAGCATAATGCTGAAAAGTCGCATATTTGTTTAGGTAGCAGGAACTAAATGGTAAAGTCCGCTTGCACACTCATCTCTGCCTTTTCTGCCTCAGTGGCGTCTTGAATGTCCATCCCAGTTGCCTCCCGAGGTGGCGTGGTCCAGCCCCTATAATCCATACCGTGCTTCACGGAGACACAGTTACTGGAGTGACGATTATGCAAATTAGACCTAACAGGTAGACGATATTTTCTTTTCTTGAGACTTTGTGGTTTTGAATGTTGATGTCAGTCTGTTTGGAGGGGACGTGGAAGTGGATGAATGGATGGGGCTCACTAATTCCTCGAACCCCGGAGTGCCTTTCCTTTCTGTCTTGTCCTGGTTTCTGATATAAAATATATGCAGTTTGTGGTTATGTAGTGTCTCTCTAAGTCCTTGTGAAATGTTTAACTTGTTAATTGAAATTATATTATTAACAGCTGGATTTCTATAAAAAACCTTGTGTAAATGAAAGATGGATTTTTGGATGTGAGTTTTAATGAATCTTGGTTCTGCTGGCCTTGGTTTCCGTGGTCAAAAAATTTTGGGGGGCGCCTGGGTGGCACAGCGGTTAAGCATCTGCCTTCAGCTCAGGGCGTGATCCTGGCGTTATGGGATCGAGCCCCACATCAGGCTCTTCCGCTATGAGCCTGCTTCTTCCTCTCCCACTCCCCCTGCTTGTGTTCCCTCTCTCACTGTCTGTCTCTATCTCTGTCAATTAAATAAATAAAATCTTTAAAAAAAAAAAATTGGGGGGAACCTGATTAAGACCACATTGTATGCCAATGTGTAATATAATTTTTTTTTAAAGATTTTATTTATTTATTTGACAGAGACAGACAGCGGGAGAGGGAACACAAGCAGGGGGAGTGGGAGAGGAAGAAGCAGGCTCTTAGTGGAGGAGCCTGATGTGGGGCTCGAACCCAGAACACTGGGATCACGCCCTGAGCCGAAGGCAGACGCTTAACCACTGCGCTACCCAGGCGCCCCCAATGTGTAATATAATTGTCTTAAACATTTAATTTTTTTTATTCTACTGTAGTCTAAAGCAGGATTATATTAAGCCTCTATCTGTCATCACCTAATGTCCCTGTAGAAAACAATTCACAATTTCACAAGAACAACCGCATACCTGGGATTTGCTTTAATTTACTTCAGAAAATGAGAGGGGCAGATGAAATGAGTTGCAAAACTTTGACAATTCTAAACGCTGGGTGATGTTATTTGGGGATTCAGGAGACTATTCTGTCTGTTTTTTGGGGATGTTTGTGGATGTTTTGTGCGTGTTCCATAGTAAGCATTTTATTAAAGCGCATAGGTTAAAAATAGGATTAACAACTACACAGTTAAGTATTTAAAATAAAGCATATTTCTAATGAAAGCTGATAGCCAGTATTTATGGAGCTTGATGTAAAACATAAGACTGTGGGAATGCAGATACACTTGTACTTGCTTATAATCACCAGTGATTATAATCCAGGCAAAACTCTAGTCCTTTGAGAAAGGAAATATAGAAAGAAATCATTATGAATTTCTTAATGGTACTTCCTTGGAAAATAAATTTTTTGCTCCGTGTCTTCATTGTATAAATAGAAACTTTTTAAATGCTATTTATTACTAAAGGTGGAATTATTTGCAACGGTAATTAAATGATATGCAACTTCATACTTTTCTCCTTTAGGAAAAAATTGATTTAAAATCTGAGTACAGGCCAGATTTTGCTTTCCCTTCTTTCAAACTGACGTTTCTCTTTTGCTAATGGCTCCCAGTCAAATCCACAGCCAGGGTTAGACTATCCTTGTGGTATGTAAACACTCATGTCGATAAACCTATTGATCTGAAGAAATGTTGTTATTTGCTTTTGATTTTTGGTAGGTTTGACGTTGGCCCAATCCTCAAGCAGGAAACGGTTCCTGTGCCGCCTAAGAGCACCGCCAAGGAGCTGGAGGCAGTGCTGTCAAGACTGGGGGCCGACATGGTACGGTTCTCTCACGCCCCCTGCTCTGTCCTCATGTACTAGGTCTCTGAACTGTCGGTGGTGCAAGAACACTTCTGGGATGTGTCATTTTCAGCTTTTTGTTTCTTTTAAGTGATTTCTATCCCTGCTTCCTAAAATCGAGGCTGGCATTTCGCATGTAAATCTTTGGGAAATGTACAGAGAGGGTACTTAATAAACGCTCTCCGGAGACACGGGAGCTTCTGTGCCCCCCCCCCCATTCCAGTAAGGCCTTGAGACACCCCTTCCCAGTTTCACCCTCCAGTTCCCAGACTCACCCGGCGCCCCTGGCGGACTGACCAACAGCCATTGCCTCGGTGACCCTGCCTGCCTCTCGCTTCTGTGCCTGCGCTGCGGTCGTCGCCGCCGCACGCGCTGGAGTTCTGCTGACTGCTGACTTTGTGTAGCTTGAATCTGCACACAGTCGGGCTGAGTGAGCGCTTACTGATCAAATCAGTGATTTTATGAACTAGTTACTTTTCTGTAGAGGATGGTTTTTCCCCAGCTATCTAGGTGGTGCTTCCTAATCTAGGCACTCACCTCAGAAACCATATTGTAATAGTGGTTGTCAGTTTTCAAGCACTGGCTCATGGGCCAGGGCTGTTCTGGATCCTCTGCAGACTTTTTTTTTTTTTAACCTTCCCAAAAAACAAACTTTGAGGTAGCCGTTACTGTCACCAGTGTTTAAGGATGATGACACTGAAGGCCACACAAGTCTAATAACTTTTCCACAATGACACACGAGTAGGTGGTAGTATTGGGATTTGAACCCAGAACTGTGTGACTCCAGAGTACATTCTCCTTCTTTGAGTCTCCACTGCCTTCCCTCCTAGGAGTTAGAGTGTGGATTCCTGAGCACACCCTGTCCTGACAAGAAAGGGTTGCAAAGCCAGCCAAGCTCAGCTTCTGGAAGCACATCATTGCTCTGTCCTCTGCAGAGAGCAGCATCTCCTCTGAGACTCCATTGAGGAGACCTGTGTGGTCACAGCTTAAGGCAGTTTACCGCCCTACCCTGCCACGCAGCTCCTTCAGAGCTCTCGATAATGTCATGGTACTGAATGATAATGTATTTCTGCTTTTGTTCTTTTCATCTTGAATATGTTGCTCTCCCCTTTTTTCAAGCTTATTTCGGTTTTGAAAAATTTGCCTGAGAGTTTGAGCAATGGAAGGCAGCAGCCAGCTGAGGGAGTGACACATGGTGAGTGAAGGCTGCAGAGACCCTTACCTCCTTCACAAGCTTTTTGTCTGTCAGAATAACACCTGAACGCTCTGACTTTCCTGGCACATTGCCCTTGATTTTGGCTAAAGAACGAGTGCCCACTTGTATGTCCCTTTCCAAAGAATGGCTGGTATGGTCTCCCCTTCCCTCTTAACATGCAGTCTCTCGAAGGATTGGGAATTTTTTCCCTATTCTTTATATTGAAAAGTACCAAACACAGAGGTAAGTTAAAAGATGATGAATACGAGGGCACCTGGGTGGCCCAGTCGATTAAGTATCTGACTCTTGGTTTGGGCTCAGGTGGTGATCTCAGCGTCGTGCGATTGAACCCCGTCAGGTTCTGCACTCAGTGGGGAGTCTGCTTTAGACTCTCTCTTCCTCTCCCTTTGTCCCTCCCGCGATCTCTCTAAGATAAATAAATCTTTAAGAAAAAAAAAAGGTGACCTATTTAACCCAGACTCCGCAATTAGTAATATTTGGTCATATTTTCTTTCTCTGTATATGTGTTTATTTAGTATATATTTTAAAATTTCTGCTTAATCCTTTGAAAGTGTGCATCATAATTTTTCATTCCTAAATACTTCAGCATGCATCTCTTAAGTGAAATGAATAGTTCCCTAATAGCATCTGATATTCAGTATGTAAATACTCCTAATTGTCCAAAAACTTATTTCCTAGCTGTATAGTTTTTCAAACTAGTATCTAATTATAATTAGATGGTATGTCTCTTTAATCTACAGTAATTCCTCCATTTTTCCTATCTCCGTGTCATTGACTTTTTGAAGACAATAGGTTAGTTATTTGTTTCATTCCAGTGTTGTGTAACTTGTTTTTCTAGCCTTTGTATTTCTTGTGAATTGGAAATTCTAAAGGCTTGAAGTTTTTGGAAAGAGTATTTCATAGATGAGGCTGTATCCCGGTGGTATTTGTTTCAGTTTGTTGACGTTGTCAAAAGGATGCAGGACCCAACTTTAGGGGGCTCCCACTGGCCAAATTTGGGATGACTTGAGCAGCACAAAGAATTATAAATGTAATTAACTGTAAGTGAAAATCCATGAGTCAAATCATAATTTAAAAAACTCATTTGCCACCATAATTGGAGGTGATTATGGCACCAGCTTCTTACTCTAAAAATTGGTAGAGAAAGAATTAAGCATTGATCCTGCCATTTTAGGATGAACAAAGATTCATCTTCAATTAATGAGGAAAAGCTCTTCTTTACAGAATAATGCCAAATATTAAAGGTAAAAGGAATGGGAAAAATCACCATTTTGCAATCCCTAATGAAATAATTCATTGAGGGAAGAAATACCAACGCATGCCAAAATCATTATGTGAAAGGTTGTTAGAGAACAGGATGTTTGCATGGTGCCAAAGCATTGCCCCACAGCCAACTGCAAAGAGAAAAACAAATCTTTACACTGGACTCAACCAAGTGATCAAACTGGACTTCACCAGCCTTGATGCAGCCTGGTTTTAGGGCTCACTGATGTGACATCTGAAGACTAGAGCTTTGGATGAGAGAGAGGTGACACTTCTCTGGGTATATCCTTTTTTAATTTTATTTTATTTACTTACTTGACAGAGAGAGCACAAGCAGAGGGAGCATCAGGCAGAGGGAAAGGGAGAAGCAGGGTCCCAGCTGAGCAAGGAGACTGATGTGGGGCTCGATCCCAGGACCCTGAGATCATGACCTGAGCCAAAGGGAGACACTTAACTGACTGAGTCACCCAGGCGCCCCGACATCAACTAGTTTTTGAATCCTGCCTTGCTTTCTTTTATAAGATGTCCCAGATTCACCTTATGAATTCTCTGTCCCATGTTGGAATCAGCCATCTCTCCCTTGTTTGTTTTAGTGTGGGGGAGGGTGGTATTTAGAAATCATCTGGCACAGCATTGTGTCAGTGGACAAGGTGAGGCATTATATTTTTAAAATAATATTTGAATTCATACCGTTACTGATTCAAATTTTATTTATTTATGATTTTTATTTGAGAGAGAGAGCAGGTGGAGGAGCAGAGGGAGAGGGACAAGCAGACTCCATGCTGAGCATGGAGCCCAGTGTGGGGGCTCAATCCCACAACTCTGAAATCATGACCTGAGCTGAAATCAAGGGTCAGATGCTCAACCAACTGAGCCACCCAGACACCCCCTTATTCGAATTTTGAATTTCAGGGTTTTTCTTATATTTCCTTGTAAACTGAATATCTTTTCAAAAGTTCATACTGACCTATTTATTTAATTGCTAGGCATTAAATAGTTTCAAAATTACAACACCGGTGCTACTATGAACAGTAAAATTTTTGAGTAATATTTCATATTTCTCTGCAGTTTTTTTTTTTTTGTCCATAGAATATATCCTCAGAGTGTGCAATCAGAGTACTGTGTGCAAAACTTACTGGAGATGATTATTTTTTCCATGTGGTTTTGTTACCTCGTTTGATATATAGATAGGTTTATTTGTTTCAGTTTGTATTCAATTTTCAGAGTTGCTTTTCTCTTTATGATTAAATTTTATTTTTTGAATCCTATAAAACATTTGCATGATTAAAAAATTTAAGCTGTCTGAGAAAGTATACTCAGAGAGTCTCACTTCCATCCCTAGCTGCTGCTCCCTATTTCCCTCCCTCTGTGTATGAGTAATTTTTATGAGTTTCTGATTTAGCTTTCCAGTTGTTTCCTTTTCTCAAAATAAGCAAATACCACATATTTTTAAATTGATTTTTCCTTCATTCTTTCACAAAAGGTGGCATAAACTATATACTATTTTGTACCTTTGGTCTTCAGGTTTTTTGGTTGGGTTTTTTTTGTTTTTTGTTTTTTGGGGTTTTTTTGTTTTTACTTAACAGTGTACCCTGGAAATCCTTTCCTATCAGTTAGAGATTTTCCTTGTTCCTTTTTATGGCAGCATCGTTCTCACTTGCGGGGCTGTATCATCATTTATTCAACAGATCCCCTGTTGATGGACATTTTGATGGTTCCCATACTTGCTGTTTCAAATAATGCCGTTATAAATAACTTGAAGCATATGTTACTTCCAAATCAAATAGTCAAGAAATTGCATCTTGGAGTAGTTTTAATTTACATTACTCCTGTGAGTGAGGTCGAAGATCTTTTTGTATGTTTAAAGACTACTTATATTTCTTTTTTCCGGGAAGGAACATTATATCTTTTGCCCATTTTTCTATCACATTTTTGATCTTTTTCTTCGCAGTTTTTAGGAGTACTTTATATGATAGTTATAAATAAATCTACGTAATAGATATAAAGTAGTCCTGGATATAATATTATTATATTAATATTGCATAGATACATAGTTTAGATTAACATGTAATTACACATTTTATATTTGTTATAAATAGATCCAAAGTATTGTGATAAAATTACAAATACTTTCAGGTTTTTGTTGTTGTTGTTGTGTTGTTTTTTAAGTAATCTCTACACTCAACATGGGGCTTGAACTTACAAACCCAAGATTGAGAGTCACATGCTCTACCAACTGAGCCAGCCAGGCGCCCCCATCATTTGTTTTTAGATTTGATTTATGAGCTTTCTTTTTGTCTTTTAAAAGCTTATTTTTATGTAGTCATCCTTGTCATTCTTTTCTTTAATTGCCTCTGGATTTTGAGTCATTGTTAGAAGGGCTTTTTCTACTCCCAGGTTATAAAGAAATTCAGCCATTTTTCTTTTACTATTTGTATGATTGATTTATTTTTACTTTATATTATGGAAAATTTCAAACATACACAAAAGTTGAGAAAATAATACAGGTTCTCTTGTATCATTCAGCATCCGTAGTTACCAGTTCAAGGGCGCCTGGGTGGCTCAGTCTGTTAAGCGTCTGCCTTCCGCTCAGGTCATGATCCCAAGGTCCTGGGGTGGAGCCCCACATCAGGCTCCCTGCTTAGAGAGGAGCCTGCTTTTCCCTGTCTCTCTGCCCCTCCCCCTGCCTGTGCTCTCTCTCTCTCTTACTCTCTCTCAAATAAATAAATAAAATCTTTAAAAAATATAGTTACCAGTTCATGGATGTCAAACCTGATATTTATTCTTGCTCTTGGCTTTATCTTGTAGCCCCTAAGATTTCTGCTGGTACCAGCTGTATAAAATGGGAGGAACAAACTTCAGAGCAAATAATCAGACTTCATCGTGCCATTGGAACTATAGTAAGTTGGAAGTCAGATTGCAGTTTTACCTAATTGTCTGTGTGCATGTGTAATTTATTTTCAAAATATTTTTATTTAGGAATGAATTTCAAACCAAACCTAAGAATCCTGAAATTCATTTTATTCTTAAAACTTTTAATCTGATAAAATATACATAAATTTCCCATTTTAACAGTTTTTAAGTGCATAAATCAGTAGCATTCAGTACATTCATATCATTGTACAACCATTGCCACTATCCATCTCCAGAACTTTTTCATCATCCCAAACTGAAACTCTGTACCCACCGAACAATAAATCCCCCAACCCCCTTCCCACAGTCCCTGGTAACCACTGTCCTACTTTTTGTGTCTTAGAATTTGCTTATTCTAGGTACTTCATATAAGTGGAATCATACAATCTTTGTCTTTTTGTGTCTGGCTTATTTCATCATTAGCATAATGTCTTTAAGGTTCATCTTTGCTGTACCATGTATCAGAATGTCGTTCCTTTTTAAGTCAGAAAAATATTCCATTGTATGTGTATATACCACACTTTGTGTATCCATTCATCAGTCAGCAGAGGTTTGGTTGTTTCCCCCTTTTGGCTATTGTGAATAATGCTGCTGTGAACATTGGTGTACAAATACGTTTGAGTACTTGCTTTCAAAAGTTCTTTTGTGTATATGAAATTCGTTTTTTAAGTATTCTTTAAACTTCAAGTTTTTATATGGGCCTTAGAATTCACCAAGCATTTAAAAAAAAATATATATATATATAATAAATAAAATAAATATATATTTTATATATATATAAAATAAATATATATTTCATATATAAATAAAATAAATAAAAATATATATATATATTGCAGTTTCCCATAACCAAGTTTTATTACCCATTTCATAGATGAGAGGAATGAAAGTGAAGCAGTGAACTTCAGGGTGCCCCATTACAAAATAATGAACCTAAATCCCCTAACACCTAATCCAGTGCTTTTTCCAGTATGTCTTTCTGCCCATAGCCAATTTTTTACAACTGAATTCTTAAATCCTCAGTTTCTACAGGTGGTACACAAAATGGAGTTGTAACTGTAACTTATTTATTAAATGTTTATACATATAGTATTTATTAAGTACCTATTAAAATATCTGGGGCGCCTGGCTGGCTCAGTCGGTGGAGTATATGACTCTTGATCTCAGGGTTGTAAGTTCAAGCCCCACATTGAGGGTGTAGAGATTACTTAAAATCTTTTTTAAAAATTAAAAAAATACTTATTAAAAAACCTGAGTTAAATTCTCAGTTCTTTGACAAATGTATTGGGTTTTTTCCCCTTCATTTTGATAGCCTCTTGCATTGGTTGAACTTGGGGCCTACCAAGCGTGGGGTTTTTAATGGGTCACCTGTTATTAACATTAAGATGGAGACCTGCCACTGAATATCTAGCCTGCCAGGTTCTTCAGTGGGGGTCACAACCTCACATGTGGGTATCACCTGAAAAAAGAAACAATACAGAATCAGACTGCAAAGGAATAAGTAAAAATCTATGTGCAGATGACATGATCTTATATACAGAAAATCATAAAGAATCCAAAGGAAACTTTTAGAGCCAATAAGCAGTAAAGAAGACCTAATTGTTCATGGGGTGGAAGACTTAATAACACTGTTCCCCAAATTGATCCACAGATTCAACCCAATTCCTATAAAAATCCCAGTTGACGTCTTTACAGAAATTGACAAGGTGATCCTAAAATTCATATGGAATCCCAAGAGACCCAGAATAGCCAAAAAATCTTGAAAAAGAACGACAAAGAACTCACCGTTCCTAATTTCAAAACTTACTACAAAGCTACAGTAATGAAGACAATGGGATACTGACATAAGGGTAGACCTATTTCTCAGTGGAATAGAATTGAGAGCCCAGAAATAAACCTTCAAGTTTATGCTCAATCAGTTTTTGATAAGGGTACGAACATAGTTTGATAGGGAAAGAATAGTCTTTTTAACACATGGTGCTTGGACAACCGGATATCTGCAATTAAAAGAAATAAATTTGGATTCCTACCTCACAAACTCCAAATCAATCAGAGACCTAAATTAAGAGCTAAAATGATAAGATTCTTGGAAGAAAACATAGGGGTAAATCTTCATGAACTGGAATCATTCTTAGATGGCTCTTAGATAGGTTGCCTACAGCCTAAGCAACCAAACGAAAACTACAGAAGTTAGACTCGAAAATTAAAAACTGTTGGGGCTTCAAAGAACACTATCAAGAATATGAAGAGACAGCCAATAGAATGGAAGAAAATATTTGTAGATCATATATCTGGTAATAGTCTAGTATCCAGAATGTGTAAGGATCTCTTACAACTCTACAACAAAAGACAAATGTGATTAGAAAATCGGCAAAGCATCTGAATAGATATTTCTTCCAAGAAGATCTATAAATGGCCACTAAACACATGAAAAGATGATCACTTTCATTAGTCATTAGGGAAATGCAAATCAAAACTGTACAGAGATACTGCTTCACACCCACTAGGATTGCTCTAATTAAAAAAAAAAACAGACAATAACAAGTGTTGACAAGGATGCGGAGAAATTTGGAACCCTCATACATTGTTGGGGGGAATGCAGACTGGTGCCGCTGCTGTGGAAAAATAGTTGGACAGTTCCTCAAAGTTTAACACAGGTGCCTGGCTGGTTCAGTCTGTTGAGTGTGCAACTCTTGATCTTGGGGTTGTGAGTTCAAGCCACATGTTGGGTGTAGAGATTACTTAAAAATAAAATCTTAAAAAAGTTAAACACAGTTACATTACCATATAATGATCCTTATCTTCTGCAATTCACCTTTCTTCTCCACTGAGAAAAAGCCTGTGCTCTAACAGAATGAGGACTTAGGAGCCAGAAAGTGAAATTTGATTCCTAGAGCTGCTGTTTACTAACCAAGAGCAAAACTCGTATCTTCTCTGGGTTTCTGCATTTTTACGTCTAAAACAGGGTTAATGACCATGTCCACAACTGCCAAGATCAAAGGAGATAAACCTTGTGAATTAAATCCATGCAAACCTATGATTTTGACAGTAATGATGGTGATAGTGAAATGACCCTATTCTTAGCATCCCTTTCCTTTCTGCAGTGCTGATGATAAGGTGAGGATGAGCTTTACCCTCCTCAAGAACAAGGAGTGTATATTCCGAACAAGAACTATATGCCTGGCATATTTATAACTCTCAGTAAATGGAAACCTTTCTCTAGTCAGCATGTTTCGAAAGTATTTTGAGTTCTTTAAGAGAAAGAAGTTACACATGTAAAAATTGTTTCATAGCTTTTACTAGAAGCAGGGGAAAGAAAAATAAGCCAGCAAATTATAGAAGAGGATATTGTACCAAACATGTCTTATGTAAGACCGTGAACATCTATGAACTTTTCTTCAAATTTATTTAATTTTTTGATGTCAAGTTCAAATCTTTGAAACAATCTAACTCTTCTGAAAATCAAATGTCCTTTTTAGGGGAGGCCATAAAGAGAGCATTGAGCTGAGAATGAGAAAACCTGGATTCTGGTCCTAGGCTCTACCTATGTCTAAACTTGGGAAAAAAGCTGCATTTCTCTGGGCCTCACTTTCCTTGTCTATGAAATAGAAGATTGAGCTACAGTCTGAAAATAAATGTATTTACTTCAGGAATTTGAGAGAACTTACTTCCTGGTAACATGTTAATTTTAATTAGTCTGAAATCAAAATGTGACGAAAGTGGCATTTCACATTATGGGGAAGGGTCAGATGGATTGCCCAGTACATAGGGTTGGGACAACCGAACTGGTTAGCTATTAGAGGGGGAGGCCCTTAAATCCTGCCTTTGAAAGTCAAAATAAAATCTAGACGGATCAAGCATTTAAGTGTAAAAGAGCAAAACCACAAAGAACTGAGGGAAAAGCACAGTTGAATTATTTTATAACATTTAATAATCTTAACATTAAATAATCTTAATGTCTAATAGTCCTTTTTAAGCTTGACGTGAACTGCTAGATCCATGAGAGGAAAAACTGGCTATTATTACTCCATAAAAATAAAAAATTATGCACAGGAAAAAAATTACCCAAGATTAAAAGTTCATACACTGGGCAACATTGCTATTAATAGTAGCAAGAAATTGAAAATAATTGAAACGTCCATCATAAAGTTATTGTTTGCATAAATTACGGTACAGTCAAAATGGGAGTCCTGTGCCACAGATATGCACGCACTGATGAAAGTTGTCTGTGCTTCATTGTTAGGAAAAAAGTTCCTTGTAAGAGTACGTTCTAGATTATTGTAATATTTGCAGAAAAAAAATACAAGGATATACACATCAGATTGTTAACAGTGGTTACTTCTGGGGATGGGAATACAGAATAAGTTCTAAATTTTTTTTTTTTTTAAAGATTTTATTTATTTATTCGACAGAGACAGAGACAGCGAGAGAGGGAACACAAGCAGGGGAGTGGGAGAGGAAGAAGCAGGCTCATAGCGGAGGAGCCTGATGTGGGGCTCGATCCCAGAACGCCGGGATCACGCCCTGAGCCGAAGGAAGACGCTTAACCGCTGTGCCACCCAGGCGCCCCAAGTTCTAAATTTTTTTAAACTTTTTTTTAAGTTTTATTAAAGTATCTTTACACCCAACACGGGACTCAAACTCACAACCCCAAGTTCGAGAGTCACAAGCTCCTCTGACTGAGCTAGCCAGGCACCCCTACTTTATAAATTTTTTAACATAATTGTTGTAGTGCTTGTATTTTTTAGAATGAGCATAAATTTAAATTAGAAATATTAATAAAGATACGAACATTGATTTTTAAAATAGTGTTTACGACCTTATCAATTTTGGAGACTGACGTAGAGGGTCACATCTGTGTTCTGTTTCATAAGATTTAGAGACTCAGTTCCCAATTCTTCTGTGACTGGGAGAGAAGTCAGACCAAATTAAGGCAAAATAATAGTTGAAAAGGGTTTGGGGGGGCGCCTGGGTGGCACAGCGGTTGGGCGTCTGCCTTCGGCTCAGGGCGTGATCCCGGCATTATGGGATCGAGCCCCACATCAGGCTCCTCCGCTGTGAGCCTGCTTCTTCCTCTCCAACTCCCCCTGCTTGTGTTCCTTCTCTCGCTGGCTGTCTATCTCTGTCAAATAAATAAATAAAATCTTAAAAAAAAAAAAAAAGAAAAGAAAAGGGTTTGGGGGTTGAGTGTATTCCATTATCATACGTTCTTTAATTTTCTTTGCAGATTCCGTTGCAGACTCTCTGGATGGATAATACCATTAAACTTCTGGATTTGGTAGAAGTTAATAGTTCAGTCCTCACTGGTACTAACTTTTGAGTAGCTGATCTGGAAAATGTTTTCATTATGTATACTCTATTTGAAAATGTGTCACCATAGGTCACATTTATTAAAAAGAAGGATGCTTTTAGTTTATGTCAGTTCAGTAATGATAATACTTTCCACTCATTGTCTTATTCTTTGCAGTGTCCGTTCACATGTATTTTTTCATTCAGTCATCCTAAGAATGTGGGAAGTAGGCAAAGCACTGTTGCTAACCCATTTTAAGCTCTGTAGTGTCCTACACTGAGGATTTCAGGGAGTGCAGAATGACTTGGTCAGTTTCATTCTGCTGAACATAGTAATGAAAATCCCTGCACATCTCAGCAAGAATCCTAGGCCAGGGTGTAGCATCTCATGATGTAGTCCATTCTGAGGCCCATCAGTGCCCTCCCAATATGGTGGACTGAAGGAGTGGGAGCCACAGAGGGAGTTGGTCAGCTCAGAGGGAGTCGGAGTTCCCCAGGAATCTAAGAATTGGGATTTGTTGGGTCACGGATGGAAGGGCCAGCTTAGATCCTAAGCTTCTTGTATACCTCTCCACTGGTAGGTAGTTACTTCCCCCAAATGGTCAAAAGTTCTAGATTCGACATTTTTAGGTTGATCTTTGGTAAAGGAGTTTGGGTAAAGGACTGGTAAGTTCCTATGTGTATGGAAAGCTTCCCTTTGGGTTTGAGATGCACACAGAGCACCATGGCTCCATCGTAAGCAGAGTCCGGGCATCAGCAGGTATGCCCTCCAGTATTAGTACTGCCTCCTGGGATGTTTTTTGATTTTTAAGCACCATGAAGTCACATAATTATTAACTCTCATATCCCTCTCTTCCCTCCCCCCCCCCAATTCTTTAGATCCAAAATTAAGAGGACAACCTGTTTTTCCAGGATCAGTAATATACCACAAAAAGTCACAAATACTGCTGGTTTGTTGCAAGGTACATTCCTTTAGTTTTAAACTGTACGCGTTTTACTGAGTCTACAGTTTATCATTTTTAGTTAAACTTCACTCAACCTTATCAGATTGAGCCAATAAGGACAGTTTAATTTTCTTAATTTTTGAAAGTGATGAAGTTTTACCAAGGCATTATTACTGAAAGAAGATTCAGTAACTTTGGTGCTTTCTTAAAAGAAACTTGTATATTCTCAGTAGTCCAATTTAATTAACAAATTCTTGTTAATAACTAACAAGTCTTGTTTTTTTTTTTTTTTTAAATTTATTCGACAGAGATAGAGACAGCCAGCGAGAGAGGGAACACAAGCAGGGGGAGTGGGAGAGGAAGAAGCAGGCTCATAGCGGAGGAGCCTGATGTGGGGCTTGATCCCATAATGCCGGGATCACGCCCTGAGCCGAAGGCAGACGCTTAACCGCTGTGCCACCCAGGCGCCCCTAACAAGTCTTGTTTAACTAGCAACTCCTCTTGTTAACGTGGTGATCGCAGAAGATGGCCATAGCAGGGTATCTAGCTGCACTGCTACAGTGCAGGTATCCTACTTGCTTTTACCGTTTGAGAGTGGTTAAAGAGGAGATGTCTTTTTTTTTTTTTTCATTTTTGGTTTTATTTTTATTATTATTTTTTTTAATAATGATTTTTTATTATATTATGTTAGTCACCATACAGTACATCCCCGGTTTTCGATGTAAGGCTCGATGATTCATTAGTTGTGTATAACACCCAGTGCACCATGCAATATGTGCCCTCCTTACTACCCATCACCGGTCTATCCCATTCCCCCACCCCCCTCCCCTCTGAGGCCTTCAGTTTGTTTCTCATAGTCCATAGTCTCTCATGTTTCATTCCCCCTTCTGATTACCCCCCTTTCTTTATCCCTTTCTTCCCCTACTGATCATTCTAGTTCTTATGTTCCATAGATGAGAGAAATCATATGATAGTTGTCTTTCTCTGCTTGACTTATTTCACTTAGCATCATCTCCTCCAGTGCCGTCCATATTGTAGCAAATGTTGAGAACTCGTTCTTTCTGATTGCTGAGTAATATTCCATTGTATATATGGACCACAACTTCTTAATCCAGTCATCTGTTGAAGGGCATCTCGGCTTAAAGAGGAGATGTCTTAACCTATTTAAATGACTTTAGAACCATTATTATTTTACGACAGTGGCCTGAGAAATGTTCCACATTTCTTCCATTTCCTGATATTTTCCTTCATATGGTGTTTATGTGCGATGTTTCGTGCTCAAGGGGCCGTGTGTAAAGTGTGTGATAGGGTGAGCTGACCTACACAGAGTGTAGATACAGAGCTCCCACATCAGGCCTGTCTTCATCTTTCTTCAGCTTGTTCTTGAACAGGGTGGGGTGCATGTGTTTGCTCTCATAGAAGAAGCTGGGGTTGTCTGAACACATAGTTTAAGTCCCACCAGTTATGTCACCTCGGACAAATCGCTCACCTCTCTGCGCATGTTTTCTCTTCTAAAATCAATTTTCTCTGGGGATAATACTGGATCTGTCTACTTTTAGAGCGGTTCTATTTTTGATGACCAGTCATAATAAGATACATGGCCATATTCTGAAAACTGAAGTACCATGCCAATAGGACACCGCTGCTTTATTCTGCCCCCTTTATGTTTAAATAAGTTTAATTTATACAGGTCTGTACATTTGTTATCACTCAGTAATAAACTTAGAGTCAAAGAATCATATGTGTTACTTAGTACAGTGCTATCTGCAGCTAGGTGTTTGGTAAAGGTCTGTAGGTTTGTTTTCATGATAAAAGTTGTATAAGCTAAAATTGACCACCAGTTTCGCCACCACTGCCTGCTCACTGTGTGTCTTTTGCCCTTAGGATGGCTGGATTGGTGTCCGGTCAGTGATGCTGAAGAAAACACTAACAGCTCCTGATTTCTACAATGGGTACCTGCACCCTTGGTACCAGAACGACTCCCAGGCTCAGCCAAGCCAGTGCAGATTTCAGACTCTCAGACTTCCAACAAAGAAGAAGCAGGGGAAAAAAAGTGTTGCTATGCAACAGTGCATTAAGTAGTTAGGAAGTAGATGGACAAGAACCTACTGCAGATTTGTAATTTATTAAAAGCCTTATTTACAAGGAATTACCTTGACTATCAAAGATGACACTGTTGGAGGGAAAAGAAAGAAGATTATTGTCAAAAAGATGAATTACCTCACTTCCCAGTTTTTGTTTAACAGTAGTTAAAAACCGCTTTTTCTATTTGAATAACAAAAAGATCCCTAAATAAAATTTTTATTTATAATGTGAAACTCAAGGAGATTTTATCTTTCCCTAAAAACAAATGCAGCTAACTAGTAACTAGTACACACACGCACACACACACACACACTCACCCCTACTGAATAGAGGTTCTTTAAAAAAAAGTGCATCTATGAAATTTTTTAGATCATATGTCCCCATTGATGATGCTGTCATTTCAGCAGTATTTAATCTACATTTCTGATTTTCAACAAGCAATAAAGTCAGCTCTTTAAATTTATCTACCCTCTAGTTCTCATAAAGTAGTAAACAGACATAATATTTAATCATCTCTGTCACATGAATCTGCACTATAGTATTTTACACCTAGGTTTTCTTAGTGTAGGAACATGCTAACATTTTTCAACTTAATTGTGCCATAAAGGTTATTGAGCATCTGGTCTGTGCAAACTCATCTCTGTCTCCAAGAGAGTCAAGCACTTCTGGGGCAGGAAAGGCCAGGTGTTGAATTTTTAAAAATCTTTACATATCAGCTCTTCCTGCCTAGATCTATCAGTAAAAATCTCTTTCCGTTCATTACTTCATCCATTCCACATTTATTGATAGGACGATCATGTAACTGGTCGTCTAAATTAGCACAGTCATGAGTAAAGGAAGCACGTATAATAATTACTCCTGGACAACAGGCATAAACTAGGACTCTCAGGCAAACCAGGTTGTATAGACATCCATCCTATTCACTGAACACTTGCTGTGTTACCAGCCTTTATGCTGCTTGCTGGAGAGACAGAGATTAAATAATATTTGGTCTGTTCAATCTACTGGGGAGGCAAACATGAAAGCAAATACAATCCTGTTACGAATGCCATAATGGGGGCATAATGGAAGCATTAAGTCTCCCTCGGGATTCAGTGGAGGCTTTCCAGAGGAGGGAAAGCTGAATCCGAGGTTCCAAATGATGATGAGTTCACCACGCGGACTAAAGCATTCTAGTGCGTACAGAGGCACAGAGGCATAAAAAAACACTGTCTCACATGGGGTTATGGCAACGTGTTCCTTAATGGGATGGTAGGAGCACGATAGCCTTTATTATCATTTTTAAACCACAAATTTGCTATGCATTCTCTTCAACGTATGAGTTAGTTACATGCTTACAGATGGATGGGCACCTGGCTGGGAAGAAGCTAAGAGTGGATCATGGAAGAGCAGCAAACGGCATGTTAAACACAGGGGAAAGAGCATAGTTTGGGAAGCAACTGCAAGAACTGACATGAATGGAATAGAGTGGATGGAGACGAGACAGGAAGAACAAGACAGGAGGGCCACTTCACCGAGGACTTTGAAAACCATGAGACTTTGGACCTTTGTCTTCCATGCGTTAAACAGGGAAGTGACGACCAGATTAGCCTTTTGGAAAGGTAACTTTGGTAGTGGGGTGGAAGGTAAGGAGGAGGTAAAAGCTGTGGCAGGAAGTTCTGGTGGGAAGTTAGAAATGTGAAGATCTAAACTATAGCCACAGTTATGGGGCCAGGGGTGGGGGGAGAATTTACAAGATTTTTGCTATAGAAGTGAGAATGTGGATTATCATTCAGGAATTCTATTCTGATGGAGAGTTTTGACTCCATCACTGATTAGCTCTTTGGTCTCTACCAAGTCACTTAACTTTACTGACCTTTAGTTTCCTCATACATGAAATGGGGCTGAAGATTTAAAAACAAAAAATACTCCCCAGATAGTTTTGAGAATCAGTGACTGTGAAAGTGCTTTTTTGCTGTTGTTTTCAGTTAATATGCATGGAGCACTTAACTTCCCCCTTCAGGGGCTATGGTCATGTTATGGAATTCAGAGAGAATTCGAATCAGTGCCATCTAGGAACGTGCAGGTGTGCAGACGTGGTAAATGCAGGGGACCTCAGGAACTGCCCACTCAGACGTTGCCACAGGGAGTGGAGAACCTTCCTGAGGGCACAGCTTTCTGCTGATCCCTTCTGCTCTCTTACTGCCTAGTGGTGAATGGTCTCAGGTCTGCCACCCACATTCTGGGCAGAGTCTGTATTATTTCGCTAATTACCATTGGCCTTGCTGGGCAGAATCTCTGATGCCAGATCCCCTCTAGCACTTGACCAGACTGTGAGTCAAGACCCAGTCCAGTCCCCATGATTTTACCTGCCAAAAAATACTGCCTAATGCTGCATAGGGGGCTGTTGATGAGGCTGAGTGAGCTGGAAAGGGAAGCTGGACATCATGATTGGCACAATTGGTATACTTTGAAATACCTTTTATACCTATGAAATCTTGAGGCAAGAGGGCAAGACCCACTCAGAGAGGGCAGTTTCCCATCCAGAGAGCCTCAAGCCCATCCTGGGCCTGGAGGGCAAACATTGGGTTTAGAAATGCCATCTGCAGTTAGCAGTTCATTTTGAAAAGGTAAATGGTACACATCCCAGCTGGGCCTCAGGAAACTATATTTACAGTTTCAGGCCCCTCTCTAGAAACCACAATCCAGTATGACTAGGCAGAGTTTCTCAGCTAAGCCAGAGTCACCTGGACCACCAGTTTAAAATGTAGATTACATACATACATACATAAAGTGTAGATGCCCCCCCCCCTTTTTTTTAAGTAGTCTCCACCCCAGCATGGAGCCCAACATGGGGCTTGAACACAAGACCCTGAGATCATGACATGAGCTGAGATCAGAAGTCAGTTGCTTAACTGACTGAGCCACCCAGGCACCCCAAAATATAGATTCCTGAGCCCAACTCCAGACCTTGAATCACAGTCTTTTGATACAGGACTCTGCATTTTAGCACACTCAACAAATAATTTTTATGCTAGAGTAGTAATAGCTTTAACTAGCTTAAGAGGCGCACACGGAACTATGTGCTGACCCCTAGGTCCAGGGTCCTCCCAGGAACACAGCATATTCTGTGCTCTTGCTGAAAGGATGGATTTGCAAAAACGTTGCCTCCTTATGCAAGATGCTTCTATTTTGGTTCCTGTCATTGCAGAAAAAAATCAGATTCAAAACAGAATTCAGTTACTTATTAAAAGCTGGGTGACCTATATCAAGTTTCTTAAATTCCTTAATGATTTCTCAAGTTAAAACATGGGTAATACCTACCTTGCAGAAAAGAAACACATAGAATATGCCCAAGGAACTGCCTGGCACATAGTAGATACTCACTAAGTCCTAGATATTATTGTCAGCACAGTCTAATACTGCTAGAATGCCTTCTCGAGCCTGCAACAATATTTTCTCCTCTGGATGGCAGCAACAGCTTGCTGAGATGCCTTTAGACCAACAGGAAGAAAAGAATTTTAGAGTAGGAAAGGTTCTATGATTTAGTAACTCAAAATTTCATTTAAGAGATGACGAAACAGGGACTTAGCAAAAGCTAGCTAGTGACAATACTATTAGAACCTCAAGACCCCAGTAAATTCTGTTAAAAAAAAAAAAAAGAATTTTACCCATGGTTTGATTTGGGTACAAAAGTTTATCTGAGCATAAAATCGAGCTCTTGAGAATGGCTGCTGAAAGAAGTTTATTGTTTTATACTTTGTATTTAAGACAGTACAACTTTTCACTTTTCTTAATATTCATCAAACAATTTCAAAGTGAAGATAGATTTTGAAAGGCAGACAGACTCAACAAGCATGGCATGAGCCCTGCCGCTGACCCTAGGTCTAGGCTGGCTACTCACCCTCTCTAAATCCATTTCCTTATCTACGAAATGAAAATTGTACCTACTTTGCAAGGGATGTCGTGAGGAATATATATACGTAATACACCTGGCACTGCCTGGAACACAGTAGGCTCTCGGAAGCATTATTACTAGCTAACATTTACTGAGTGCTAGCCAGATTTCCAAGGACTTGACCTGAACTATCTCATTTTATCATTACAAATAACCTTGTGAGGCAGATATTGTTCTCCATCCTCATTTTTCCAGAACATTAAATAGCTAATAAGTGGTAGATATGATGGAGTTCACACTCCACTGGTCTGACACCAGTCTGTGGGCCTAACCACTCTCCTAACCCTGCCTCTATTTGCAAATGTTTTTATCCTTGATCGGGGAATTTAATGTGTTAGGCTTTGGTGCTCAAGGACAAAGCAGTGGGAGCCATGCTAATTGAGTGCCTATTAACATGTAGGCGCCATACTACACAATGTCTTCTAAAAAGATCTTCTCATTTCACTTACTACTTAATCACAGTCTGTATTAGCTCTAAGAATTCATAAAGTCTTCTAGAACCCTACAGAGAGAAGCTGCTTTATTTTGTAGTATAATAGTACAGTTCTTGTTTTCTAGGGTCCTTTATTGTAACTTTTATTCCAGAAGATATATTATCACATTGTTACTTACAGAAGAAACATTAATGAGATGCTAAGTTGTCAGATGATAAAAAAAGATGTGTTACCTTTGCTTAGGAACTTTTATATTAAAATGTTAACAATGGATAAACATTAACTTACATAAGAAGGTAAAATATTGTTTCCATAGAGAGGCATTTTTTTGTGCAGGCTGCTTTTTAAAAGTTTGATTGGGGGGGGGGTGCCTGGGTGGCTCAGTCAGTTAAGTGTCTGCCTTCAGCTCAGGTCATGATCCCAGGGTCCTGGGATTAAGACCCATGTCTGGCTCGCTTCTCCCTTGCTCCCTGCCCCTCCCCCTCCTACTCAAGCTCTCTCTCTCAAATAAATAAAAATCTTAAAAAACAGAACAAGTTCTAAAAAAAAAAAAAAAAACTGTATATAACTTTTTCATAGGACCTTTGTTCGGTAGGTAGCAAGCTACAGAATACACATGTCAGCATCTTTGTTGGGCAGTTCCAGAATCCCCACTCTGTGTCTGATCCCTATAATCCAGTGTGGCAGGTATCTGACACAGACCGGGTCTGGCAGTAAGGAAACAGCCTTCATTTTCGGTCTTGGGTCTCAGCATAATTTGCTATACGATGCTGTAGTCAAATGTATCCTGGGCAGCTTTAAAGAATGGTATTCTAAGAACTGGTATTACTGTGAAAAACGAAGTGTTTCGTTTCTCTTTTGCTTTTTCACACAGCCATGGTTTCTGGGGGTAAAATTGAGGTAATTCACTCTAGTGGGTCAGGTGGAAGAGGCATTCTAAGTGGAGGGAAGAGTATATATAAACACCTAGAGGTTTGAGACCTCATAGGGTATTGGGCGCCCTTTGAGAGAGCCAGACCTGCTCTTGCCTGTGGACCTTGGACTTTAGCTTGTAGGCAGTAGGGGGCTTTTTTTCTTTCTTTTCTTTTTTCTTTTCTTTTCTTTTCTTTTCTTTTCTTTTCTTTTCTTTCTTTCTTTCTCTCTCTCTCTCTCTCTCTCTCTCTATCTATCTTTCTTTCTTTGCTCTATCCATTTGACAGAGACAGAACACAAGCAGAGCAGAGGGAGCAGCAGGGAGAGGGAGAGGGAGAAGAAGACTACCCGCTGATCAGAGAGCCCAATGATGTGAGGCTCAATCCCAGGACTCTGGTATCATGACCTGAGCCGAAGGTAGATGCTTAACCGACTGAGGCACCCAGGTGCCCCCAGTAGGGAGCTATGAAAGAAGGAGCAGGGCTTAGAGCATGAATATAATTGCTTTTAATTATTTTTAAATCATACAATAATATTTGAATACATTCTTACATAAATTCAAATACTAAATCTAAAGCCAAGGGTCTTCACCACCCTTCCACCTTCCAGTTTCTCCTCAGAGGTAACTGCTATTCCATTTGGTGTATGTACATACATGCATAAGAGATATATCTAGGGTTATTTTGCACGTGTGTTTTAAAACAAATATTATCCTACTGAAAGAACAATTTGAAGGATAGAGCTTGGGTTTGGGCAATTCTGAGAACCAGCTGGCCCTCTGTTTACTTTGCCTGGTATTCACAGAGTATTTTGTGAACATTCCAGTTTTTAAGTGGGATTCCCACACAGGGATTGGTGCTGTGGGAACCGTATGGAAGACCCCAACCATGACAGCTGCAAACCCTCACAGCCATATCCACCAGGCCTGCCTGGACCATGGCCTGCCCTGGGTCAAAAGCTTGCTCCCTGCAGTTGTGCAATTACAGGACAGCTGGAATTCACAGAGAATTAAATGTTCCTTGTCCGGATTAGGGAATGGATAACGTGCCTGCCATGTGTTACAGGACAACTGAAGATCCAAACGTGACCATGGGATCCTTTTCTCAGGGAAAGAAAACATTCATTCCTTTGGGTTTGATCTTTTACATTATAATAAAAGTTCACATGCAACAAAAAACCTACATAATGAAATCAACAGTCAAATTAAAAATTACTACCAAACTAACAGAATAAGGACTTCTAATATATTTAGGCATATCCATAGCTTAAATCTCATTAGGGCTGTTTCTAAAGCGAGGTCCGGGGGTGTGGGAAATAAGGAATCCACTGTTAGGTATATGTGTGGATAGATTTATTTATTCTCTCATTAATTCATCGAATATACGTTTAGTACCTACTATGAGTCAAATCATGTGCTAAGACACTGGTTGATTACTCTTCCTTTTGCCCTAAATTAAAGCTCATAGCCCACCTGGGGAGACATACATAATGAGTATCCATAATGGTCTTCACATACAACCAGTGATTTGGCAATTATTCCATGCATTGAACTATTACAAAGTTTTGAGGAAAAAGCCTCAGGTTAAAAGTCTTCTGTAGAAACATGCCCTATACACGGACCTGGTGCTTATAATAAAAGATCACTTCCTATTACTGACTGAAAATTCTGAAAGAAGTGATGGGGTGGGGAGCCGGGGGCTAAACCGTGATTGTGCTCTTGGGGAATGCCTCTGGGATTTGTCGAAGTTCTAGACTGGGACCCAACGTTCATGAGCAGCAAGGCAGAGCATGAGCAGCAAGGCAGAGTTCATGACTAAGGATGCAATTTACTCAGATTCTCCCCTGACCTCAATCCCATAAACAGTTGCCGGGGTAAGGGCACAAACCAAAGGCTTTAAACAAGGTATAAGCATTCCCTAAAACAGATTAGGGAGAGGCACTTTCAACAGGACCTTGTTGCAAGATCACAAAAAGACTTCAAACAAGATTTACACGTTATCCAACCGTATTATACATTCTTTCAGCAAACTGCAAATGCCTGAGTAACCTCTGCCACATTCTGCTGAAGAATGTTTATAAATAAACTAATATTCTCTATTCCTTTAAGGGAAAGTGATGCAGGAGCTGGAGGCCTGGTGGGAGCTGTTCTCAGAAATCCCTCAGGATGTCTACCCAAGTCTGGAAAGTGTTGTGAGGGATGTTACAGGGGAGGACTACGGAGGAGGTCTTTGGTTATGCCAAGAGGAAAAAAAAATCTTGCCAAGCAAAGACAGTATATAAATTTCTGTTCACCAAAGACTGTAGCCCAAAGGGGTCCCCCAAAGCTTTACGTGGTGGAGAGAAAACGGTCCGCACCTGCTTCCTCCAGGAGGGCGCGAACTGAAGGCAGAGGCAGGTCCCAAGGATTCAGGCGCCCCTTCTGCCACTCGCACAATCTCTCCCTCGGTTCCCGATCTAATGGGTGACCTAGAGCTGACCCAGAGGCAACTCGGACCTCTTCCCCGCACCCGCCGCCACCTCCAAGGCGGTCGCCGATTCCCAACTGGCAAGATGTCCTTAAAGCGCCGGGAGTCTCTCACCTTGGTCTCCATCTCGTCCTGTCGTCATGGTGACCGCCGGAGCCACGCAGCCCCGCCCCTTCCTCATAACGTGGCCCCGCCTCCTCCGAACCCGGAAGCGAGAGGCTCGCGCCCACTGCGCGGACCGTTCGGGAAGGGGGAGCGCGGCGGCCCAGGCTCGCCCCGCCGCGCGCCCCGCCCCTCGGAGGCCGGCCCTCCAGCTCGCCCCCACAGCCCGCTGCGCCTGCGGGTACTGAGCGCTCCGGCTGCCGGCGGTGACCCGGGCCCAGCCGCGTCCACGGCCCGCGTCCCTACTGGACGGAAGAGCCGCCTTGGGGAGGAGGGAAAGGGACGTGGGGGAGGCCACGGCAGGTGAGGGGTGGGCGAGGCCCTGGGAAGCGGGGTGTGGGTGTGTGATGTGTATAGGCTTGCAAGTGGGTGTGTATGTAGTGTGCGCGGCTGCCTCCGTCGTTGTGACTTTGTTAGTGTGGCCCCTAGTGGGCTGGTCCATGTGACTATGCACGTGATCGCACGTCCCTCTGTGTATGTGTGTGTGTGTGTGTCTGTCTGTCTGAGGTCGAGTTCGAGTTCGTGGGATGGTCGGTGTACCTGTGACCCTGCCCTTTTAAGGCTTTCACGGTGGGACTGGGAGAGGGTGGGGTCTGTGTTTGGATCATCTGGGGTGGGGGTGGAGGGGGGCTCTTGACCAGAGCGTACTGCTGTAATCCGGCCCTGGGGATACACTGCTGCATCCCAGGAATATGTTTTTCAACTTTTAAGAGCTTCAGCAGAAAGAAGCTAGTTATTTTGGAGATTGCACCTCAGCCTGAAAGTGACAAATGTCTTTGTCATTGCCAGGTGTGAGCCTTGTGGATGAGGGATGAGGAAAGTAGCAGGACTAGAGTATTTGCTTTTCCTCTTCTGGCTTTCCTGGGGAGTTATAAATTCTGCATTTATGCTGCTGCTTTGTCTTCTCGTACAATGTTCCAGCTCTTGTTAGCAGAAAGACTCAAGAGACTAAGGAGAAACTTAATAGCTGTGTGCAAATTTCCAAGAGCTTTTATCCCAAGACAGCACAAGATGAGGTGTCACAGAAGAAATGTCAAGTAGGCAGCTTTGCCTCCCATGAGGTTTAGACAATAGTGGAATAAGTTCCAGAAGAAAAGAGGGATACATCTTCCCCTGAAGAGATCTGAAAAAAGGATAGCTATCTACTGGTGTGGTGAGTTATGGAGACTTGCAGTAAAAAAAACCAGTTGCATCACCTAGAGACTCTCAGGTTCTAATATTTACTTATTTCTGGTATTAATAATCACAGATTGTCCGTATGTGGATCAAATACAGATTGAGATAAAGGATCCAAAAACCTCTGACTAGTTAAGCTGGTTATGTGACTTACACATTTTTAAAGATGATTTTGTTGATTGTCAGGTTCTGTCGAAACCCTGAGGGATAAGTGCATGTAATTCTTGGTGCACACTCACAATTGGCAATTTTATTGTCCAGCACCTCAAGGGCCAGAGAGGACTGGGTGTCGAAAGCACTCCCCGAGGAGGGCGTTTCTTTAGGCAAGATTAAGGCTGATCTCTGCAGCCGTTTTCCCACCAGCAAGAACAGGTGCTTTTGTTTTTGTGAAGAATTGAATTGTGAGAGATCAAGTCAGTGTTGAGCTCATGATCCTCATTTTTTTCTTATTTAATACTGACCAGTTTGGTCACAATCTCAGTTAACCTTTTTTTGCCACATACAGAATGTTCCTCTTGTGACTTGGAAAAGTATACCCCTTTAGTGAATGAAAGAGCTAGGAGAACAAACTTCCTTTTCATACAACTCACAGCTGCTTTCCCTTTGCAGCAGTAAGCTTTTTTTTTTCTTTTTTAAACTTAGACGTCAGTTGGTCATATGCAACATTTGGTGTCTTTCTTACCTTCCATGTGCTGCCAAGCTAGCACAAGTGTTAAAATCACTTGCCCTACAAAAATTCAGTCACAGTTGGGTGGAATCTCTCCATCCAGTGAGATTAGTTGTAATATGTTACAATACTGAGTTGGTTGCGAGTGATACCCAGGACTGTGGTAAGGAGCCTCTTTCTACTTACTGCTGCGGGAAGAGGTGGATGACCGTGAATGCTCGTGCCTGTGTATGATCTGCGTGTGATCTGTGCGATAGTTTGGTTTGTACCTTGTAGCCGATTCCCAAAATGAATAATTTATCCCAAGTTTGGCAAATTGAGACGCTAACTGTCTGGCTTTAAGGCGCATAGGTGTTTTATAAACCTACCGAGTAGGTTCAAATGGCTTAGTTTTTTTTAACATGTTAATATTTGTTAAGAGAAAATAGATATGCAAAGAATGATTTTCTTTATTCCAATATGAATTATACCTACATCTGTGCACACTGATTTCAGCATAAGACTGGCTAATGGTATTCTTGGTGCTCTTTAGAGCAACTTATGATTTTAACAGACTTCTCTAAAATTACCATCCTAGCCTTGAGAGAACAGACCATTATTACAATGTCAGGGTTGTAAATCAAGTTTACTAATGGATGTCTACATTTACCATCTCCTTGAGGTTTTGTGTAGTAATCCCCGCAAGGTTAGAGGTAACTGTTAAGACTGTTGAGTTCCCTGTACTCCTAAGACAGCAGAGTGGGGGGCCAAAAGGGACGAGTTTCATTGGGTTTAGAGCCCCAGCTCCTGGCCAGTCCAGAGAAGCCCCCTGCCCCCTTAAAATGACAGTTCAGAGTCAGCCCAGGAGTTAAGTCTTATGGTCTTGAACACATCCTAGCCCTGTTAGGAAATCCAGGCTTACCCTGGGGGTAGAGGACAGGATGAACAGTAAGTATTTGAATCCTTCCAAACCAGTGGGTGGAAGTTCCTCATTTGGCAATGAGAATCTGCAACAGGGAACTATAATTTCAGGTTCCTATTATGACATAACACAGATGCCTGAGCAAAGAGGGGCAGCCTTTCAATTGAAGATGCCCAGCCAGTCCAAAGCTCTTAGAGGCCTGGGTCAGAAGGGACTCTGGGATTGCCTGATCCAGTCTTCCTAGGACATAGTCATCCATTTCGTCAATGGATAATACCTGCTGTGTGCCAAGCACTGTTCTAGGTTTTGGAGATACAGTGGTGAAACAGTCATAGATGAGAAAATAAGCCCAGAGAGGGTCAGTGACTTTTCCAAGGTCACAGAGCTATGAAAGCTAGAAATCACTAAGCTCACAACAAAAGACCACATATTTTTTCTAAAGGCACATATTTTGTTGCCAGATATAGTGCCTTCAAGCCTATTCTGGTATTTTATCATAGATCTTTTAGAGGAGGTTTTATCACTTTTAACCACACCAAGGTGAGCAGCAAATTTTCCTGTATTTTGCATTAAGACCTGCATGTGAAGTTCTGAAGTTATGTTCCACTAGAGCTAGATTTGGGGCATTTTGTGAAGTGATCAGGAGACCCGCTCATGTTACCCGCCTTTCCCGAGTGTGGACTGTTCCCTGTGATTCTCCATCTTTGTTAAAGTGGATTCCTAAGATATTGCCAACACATAGGTATTCCTAAGATACTGTCGACAGAGTTTGCAACCATTTAACTAGGACGGGCAGTCTGATGTCAGAAAAGACTCCCCTGCCTCTGGGTCTAGCTCTGTAATAGCCATAGGATCTCTGGTAAGTCATTTAAATTTCCTGGACTGGATTCTTCATCTGGTGGAACTAAGGGAGTTAGAGTCATTATCTCTCAGGGCCCCTTCCTGCTCTATGACTATAGGATTTCACCAAATTGTTTTCTGTGGCTTAAGTATCTCCTGAGAAGTAAAATAGTCCATTGCCTTGGTTTTACCATTTAACGTATTGTTGGTATAGCTAGACCAGACTCTGCATTTAGTTCTGATGTAAACATGAATTCTTGACATGAAACATCACATGCTTTTATTTCAGGCTTAACCTCCATTTCAGCTAATCATGGGAGAGATTAAAGTCTCTCCTGATTATAACTGGTTTAGAAGTACAGTTCCCCTTAAAAAGGTATGTATGGTTTTACTACACCTCTTATTTGCAAAATCTTGTATTGTTTTTGTTTATGACTGAGATGTTATGCCTTAGTATTTGAGATTAAAGGTTATTGCCAAGTGTCATGACTGTGGGTTGCAGAGCATAAAGTTCACCTCTTTGTCAAGTGCAATCAACTTTTGAGACTCACTCAAGAGTAAAAGTGGGTATAACTATACTCATTATTTTATAATTGCTTTTATATATTTAAGCAAGCAGGAATATGTGTACTCTGGGTAGTGGAAAGCTTGCAGTAACAGCCACTTATAGTAAGTACAATCAGATTCTGTTACAAAGCCTTTTCCTGTTCCTCAGATTTAAGATTTACATTGGGTCACACAGATCCTCTGTTTACAGTCGTAGTCATCTTCAGGAAACCTTATTTGCCTGGGATGTCCAAAAACCCTAAGCAGTTATGTTGAAGTTTGCTGACTCTGAGTCCCTAATTAACCCCAAATGTTTGGGGATCACACTAGACAAAGGCTAGTTAAGCCACAGAGCAAAATCTTTGCTGATCCCTTTGCAGAAGTATGAGAGTACAATGATCTGAAAATCTTCTATGTCTCTGTTATAATCCTTTTGTCAGGGTAGACATCTGTAGAAGTACCATGCAGGTTTGAATTAATGACAGAACTGTTCTCCATATAGAATTTGGCATACAGTTCTCCTCCAAGTGTAAACAGAATATCTGCTGTATAACCGACAGTGTTGGAGGAAGTCCCCAGATACCTTATTGAAGTCTTCCGACAGTTTAAGAAAGTGGGTAGTGATGCCCATTTCACAGATGAGAAAACCGAGGTTCAGAGAGGTTAACATGTTAAAGGTCACATAGCCTGGTAGAGTCTGGATTATAATCAAATTAATCTGGCTTCAAAGCCAGATGCACTTGACTGCTTATGAAAAGGAGCCTCCCTTCCTTCTTGTTCCCTGGGAAACACTGCCCATGCTAAAATATAATTGGTTCCTGGGATTCCTCTACTTTGTCCCGTCCCCTCAAGTAACCCATGTGAGCTCCTCTGGATGGACTCACTTTCTCAGCAAGCTGATCACCAGACCCAAAACAACCCAAACTTATCGAAATATACTTAGAAGTAGTTATAGCAAGTAGTTTCATTGATGTAATTTTCTCCAGCTGTCAGGTCAGTCTGGTCCACGAGTCGTGATTAAGTTTGCTTGAAATTTCGTGGTGCTAGATTTTAAATTATCAAAGAGATACTGTGTCTTCTAAAATTATCAAATAAAATTCTGACAAATTTGCCATTCAGGGAACTCTGGGAACATTGAAGTGATAAACTTACTCCAAATGGATTGAAATAATTTCCTAGAAAATTTTAGAGATCTGAATATCTTATCTCATGTGAATGTTATTACTACAAGATTGGGATTTATTGTGGGCACTATGAAAGACCATTAAGAGATTTTTACCACAATCATAGCAAAAAGAAACAAAAAAACAAAACCTCAAAAAACAATGAAAAGCAAAATTGTAAGTGGCAAAATACAAAGGGCAAAATCACGAATATGAAATATTGTCATCGTCTGAGATCTGGGGAAGTCCAAAAGAGAATTGTTAGGGTCCTCTGGACTTTACCTTGCCCCGTTTGTCCGCTCTCACTGATGCCTGTGATCCCAGTCAGCGTTGCCATCCGCAGTGACACCATGGGCCCACAGCGCTGCCAGTTAGGAGCTCTCAGAAAATAGAACCTGGAGGCCTTGAATTTTTTAATGTAAAAGTAGGATAGATATTGATTTGCATTGGCAAAAGTTCAGGCAGTTAATGCACTTTTCCAAATCCCACCAAAAAGTCAGCCAAAGAAAACAGAAACAGTCATGCAGTGAATAATACTAATATCTGACACTCTCTCAACATAAAATACCTGCCAAACTCAGCGCCGAGCGCTTGGCTCGTCTCAGCTCATTTAATGCTCGTCCTTTTTCCCTGTTGGGTTAAGAACCACTAATTCAAGAAGGTTTCTGAGGCCCTTCCTGCTCCCTACCCTCTTTTCCCAAGAAAGCCAGTTTTTTCCTGTGTCCGCTCCGTGCACCTGACTGGTTTGAAACATTCTTCCAGGACAGGGACACCTACAGCTGCAGCGTCCGTCCTCTCTAGCAAGAGTCTCCCCCTCAGAGGTGTGGTCTGGATCAGGTTCCAGAAGCATCTCCTGAGTGGTACTGTCTCCCCCTAGTTTGTCCTGTGCGCCTGGAGTCTTTTCTCCCCTCTGGACAGCACTGGAGGCTGACTCTGCAGATTGCCTCCTACACACACGCAAAGCCAGAAGTTTGGGGAAGAAATAAATGCCACGCACGGGGTTTACTGTTTAATGGTAAACAGAACAGGCTTCATGTAATCACAGATGGGAAAGAAAATTTAAAAACTGATTTAAAAAAAAAGCAGCTCTTTGGAAGAGTCTGAAGCCATTCTGTGTAATATGTTAGCACTGAAGAGGGAAAAAGAGACCAAAGCAGTTTATTAAACATGCTAGTCTGGTGTGATCCCCAGGGTACCTTGTAAGAACCAAGGCAGTGGCATTAAAATTGTCAGAGAAATTATAGTGTAAAGTAACGATATAAAACCAAATCCGTAAGGTTTTCCGTTTTTTTCTTACACCTTTCCCTCCAGATTATCGTGGATGATGATGATAGTAAAATATGGTCGCTGTATGATGCAGGCCCCAGAAATATCAGGTGTCCTCTGATATTTCTTCCCCCTGTCAGTGGAACTGCAGATGTATTTTTCCGGCAGATTTTGGCTTTGACTGGATGGGGTTACCGGGTTATAGCTGTAAGTATTATTGGCTCAGTATTACGGTTCGAGTCCACATATCGTGGGGTTTTTTGTAGGTGTGTGCTTCTGTTTCTGATTATAGTAATGGGCATGGGGGGGTTGCTTTTTTTTTTTTTTTAAATTGAAGGAAGATACTGTTTTCCCTTTTTTAAATGTGAAATGAAACCTTTTGAAGGAAGGCGGTACAGCACAGGGACATACAGAGAAGCAGAGGGGACAGACCTCTGTGGAGAGCTCGTGCCCAGCTTTTATGTTCATTCTCTAAAGTCTGAACGGTAGGAAGCATCGGCTTGTTTATAGGTGAGGAAATGGAGGTCCAGGCCATTTGGGTGATCATGGCAGGTCATGGCCACTAGGCAGTGGACGGAGAACCGGCTTGAGTTTTCTGACTCCATTTCCCCTCCTAGTTCATTGCACCGCTGCATCCGGGGGAGCTGCACGTGCACTATTACCCAGCAGAGGGGTCTGCTAAGTTCAGGTGACTGAACGCTTCCTTTAATTAAGTCTTCAACAGTTGAGATGAGATTTATTAATTAGACTGCGCATACCCTCAGCATTTGCTTAAGAAGTTTTTTGTTTCTAATTGTTATTTAATTACCGAGTTTGGACCAAATCTAGTTTCCCGTTGATGATTCTCGAATCTCCTCTGCGAGAACAGTGTAGGTGAGGAAGGCAGTGTTGTCTGTGACTAGTTTTGTGGCATGCCTCGACTGTGTAACAGTGGAGCCTGGTCTCCTAACTTCCCAGGAAGGAGAGACTCTTGGGCTTTGAGCTGGCAGTTGTTTCTGGGAGCTGGAATAGTAACACCTAAACAGGTCTCCCTGTGGGAGTATTGCTGTTACTATTTTATTTACTCTCCGAAGGAGAGAAAACTCGGACCAGATCTCTTCTCTTGGAAGGTAACTGTTCTTTTACTGTCTGAAGGAGCAGTCTCTTCTCTTGGAAGGTAACTGAAAATTCTCTTGGGTTTACCACCAACTAGGGTCACACAAAACAAATCCCAGTTCTTTCTCCGGACAGCCCTTCTGGAGGAAACGAGTTATGATCAGCACCGCCTGCTGCCTTCCTCCAAGGTCTTTTCTTCTCTGGCAAAATTCTCCGCATTCTTTAATCATTCCTCATATGGTGTGTTTTGAGTCTCTGCAACATAATCCTCCCTTGTTCTGGGTTTTCATAAATTCCTCTTGGTGAACAGCATTTCAGGAGGGCAAGATGGCCGCAACCCAGTCCTCTGCGGCCGAGACACCGTAGTACCTTTCCTGGCGGCCGCTGTCAAGCAGCCGGGGGCGGGGAGACTGAGTGGCCACGGCGCCTCCCACTTTAGAGCACTGTCTGAAGTTGGCTGTGTGTTTATTGCTCTAGACTGACAGGTCATGATCGCTTTGCCTTCTGGATAGATATTTCTTCTTGCCCTCAAGCTTCTTGATGTGGGATTTCCTTATTTCATTAGCTAGATAATGAATAAAGAAAAGGCCAGGCGCGCCTGGCTGGCTCAGTCGGTGGAGCGTGTGACTCTTGATCTCGGGGTTGTGGGTTGAGCCCCACGTTGGGTGTAGAGATTACTTAAAAATAAAATCTTTAAAAAAAATAAAATAGAAAAGGCCAGTGGTGTCTTCAAAGTTACTTTGTCTTTATGCGTCTAACTCCAGGGGATTTTAAAACTAATTAGGTACTTGTTAGTATCTCACAGTTAAAAGGCACGGGTCGTTTTCTCATTTAAGTTTTTATTGAGATAACTGTAGATTCACATGTTGTCAGAAATAGTACAGAGATACCCCTTTTATACTTTGCCCAGTTTGTCCCAGTGGTAACATTCGATAAAACTACAGTAGGATATCATAGCCAGGGGATTAATACAATACACTGATCTTATTCAGATTTCCAGTTTTTCTTGTACTCAGTCGTGTTGTGTGTATGTGTGTATCTGTGTGTTAAGTTGTGTACAACTTCATCACCTGTCTAGGGCATAGATATCTTTAAATTAAAGGCTTCATAAAAATATCTTCTTGGGGCGCTTGGGCGGCTCAGTCGGTTAAGCATCTGCCTTTGGCTCAGGTCATGGATTCCAGGGTCCGGGGATCGAGCCCCACGTCAGGCTCCTTGCTCGGCGGGGAGCCTGCTTCTCCCTCTGCCTGCTGCTTCCCCCTGCTTGTGCCCTCTGTCAAATAAATAAATTTTTAAAAATCTTAAATAAGAAAAATAAAAAATAAAATAAAAAAATATATCATCTTCTTTCTTTTCTGTCATCTGACTGAAATTCTCAAATTTTCTGCCAGGGAGAGGCTGTTCTCCATCCTGTCAGAATAGTGGAATCTTATCCACAAATGAAATTTTTAAAAGTAACATAATTACATCAAATCTAAAATTATCCTATTATATACATGGCAGTATCTATTCCAGTGAGTTGTTAACGACAAAAATCAATCTAAGTGCTTAAAACAACTAGCCTGTCAGGCAGCTTTTCCTTATTAAAAAGAGGAGAATTCTTAGGGACAAGCTGGAATCCCCTCAGAAGGAGTTTGTGACTTGTGGTTCTTTTTCTCCTCAGCAGCAGCAATCATAGGCTACGTAGGGTCAAGCACCATGCTTTCTTGGTCACAAATAAAAGTACAAGAAATCAGATAGAATGACTAAGCCAGTTAAAAATGAGGAACAATTTTATTGAATACTCCCTTCAAGCCATGCTGCCAAAAAGATAGGGAATTCTCCCTAGACAGAATTTTCTTTTGCGTTCTCCTGAGCTATAATTTAGAATTAAGTTGGGTTTAAGGGCAAACAGTATTTCTTTACTTGAAAGGATTCTGCCCTATTCCTCCATGAACCTCAGAGTTTCTTAGCTATTTGGAGAAGAAATAGATGTGAATTGGAATTGTTATTCACATAATATCACTGGTGTGCTATTCTTTTTTTAAATTGGTCTGTTAGGTAAAATGTGAATTTTAAAGTTTAGAAGAAGGTGAGAGCTTATTTTCACATCGTTTGAATAAGGAGCAGAGCTTGAGAAATAAGAAATGCTATTATGGGAGTCCTAAATTTTTCATATATATTGTTATTCATTAATAATTGTTATTATTTCAGTTGCAGTATCCAGTTTATTGGGACCATCTTGAATTCTGTGATGGATTCAGAAAACTTTTAGACCATTTACAACTGGATAAAGTGAGTCCCCTAAAAGTAATTATTTACATGTGATTTTAATGCAACATTTACATTGTAAAGGCCGGTGCTTTCTTTTGTATTTTTAAATGATAGTTCTTTTGAGATATAATTCACACACCATACAATTTACCCTTTTAAAGTGTGTGAGTGTGGTTTTTAATATAGTCACAGACAGGTGCAACCATGTCCACAGTCAATTTTAGGACATTGTTTTTTTTCACCCCAAAAAGAAACTCCGTACTCATTAACAGTCCCTCCTCACCCTTCCTCCCACTGGCCCTGGCAGCTTAATCTACTTTCTGCCTGTGTAAATGTCCTCCTTCTGGGTAGTTGATATAAATGGAATCATGCCATATTCGTCTTTTCCGACTTCTTCAACTTAGCATAACGTTTGCATGGGTCATCCAAGTAGCAGCTTGTGTCAGTACTTCGCGTTCCTCCCTGTGGCCAGATAACACCCCGTCGCATAGCTGTACCACATTTTATTTATCCATGTGTCAGCTGATGCACGTTTGGGTTGTTGCCATTGTTTGGCTGTTAGAAATACCACTGCTCCGAACATCCGTGTACAAGTTTGTGTGTGGACGTATGTTTTCGGTTCTCTTGAGTATGTACCTAAGAGTAGAATTACCAAATCATAGTTTCCTTAAACATAAATTACTAAGTGGTTTCATTTTCTGGTGCGATCTGTGGATATGTTTTTTAACTCGTATTTGTATACACAGATTGTTTTCCTGACATGACGTATAAATTGTATTTAAATACAGTATTTCCTAAGTGTCGAACTGCTGTGGACAGTTCGTCTAATGACTAGTGGTGGCGTTATAGTCTGTGGTTGGTGATAACTAAAGCAACTGGGTTTTTTGGTCTTTATGTTCAGGATTGATTACTGTTTTAGTATCCTTCTTGTGTGTGTTTGCAATTAGGTTCATCTTTTTGGGGCTTCCTTGGGCGGCTTTTTGGCCCAGAAATTTGCTGAATATACACACAAATCTCCCAGAGTCCATTCCCTCATCCTGTGTAATTCCTTCAGTGACACCTCTATCTTCAACCAGACCTGGACTGCAAACAGGTGAGAACGTATAAACGTTTGGCCAAAATTCTTAGGATTTTTGTTCAGTGGAATTTTTAAAATGTTGACTTTTGGGTTTTTTTGTTGCACTACGGAGCGGGGGGGAAGAGGTTATACCTAGCTCTGTCACTGAAACTACCCCTGCTTTTAAACTTACAACCAGAGGCCCCTGGGTGGTGCAGTCCGTTGAGCTTCCAGCTCTTGGTCTTGGCTCCGGTCGTGATCTCAGGGTTGTGAGCTGGAGCCCCGCGTCGGGCTCTGCGCTCAGCGAGGAGTCTGCTTGAGATTCCTTCTCCCTCCCCCTCTGCCCCTCCCACTCGTTTTCTCTCTCTCAAATAAATAAATCTTTAAAAAAATTTTTTAAATAAAATTAGAAACAATCAACTTTGCAGAAGAAAAGAATGGAATGAACTCCGAGTCCAGCTATTTCTGTTACTCTGAATTAGTTTAGCTTTGTTAAATGTACATTCGTGTGCTCTTAGAGTTTCTCTGCAGTGCCTGTGTAACTAATACAGAGTTCTGCTTGTTCCACGTAGTGTTTCGTGTAAACAGTGCTATAGACTGACTGACACAGTGTCTTCAGGCATTTGGCTTCCCCCAGTTTTTCATCATGTTCTACTGGAAATCTTTGTACAAATTACTTTTTTTCCTTCCCTTTCTGGGTTATTTCCTTGAGATGTGTTTCCAAAAATAGAGGGACTAGAACATTTAGTCTGTCAGCAGACGTTTTGCACATCATGACACGTTAAGAGTAGTCAGCTTCCAGAAGATGGAAATGGAACGCTTGTGGGGCAACCAGTGGGGTGCTTGTTTCCTTTGAATCCTTTCATTGAAGATACCATTCTAAGAAGTTTGAGCAGTATCTAGTAGTACCTCAAAGCAGATTTAATGTTTCTTTCATTGCTAGCAAGGCTAGGCTCTACCCTAAAAAAGGGGGGGGGGCCCAGTGAGTAAACGTATCTGTATGATTAGGTTGATTTCCGCAGAATGCTATAGGTAAACATTGGTTTCTTGATTTTCACATCTCTTTAAAATTGTAGGGGCAGCTGGCTGGCTCGTTTGGTAGACTGTGTGACTCTTGATCTCTCGGTCATGAGTCTGAGCCCCACGTTGGGTATATAGCTTACTTAAAAAAAAATTGTTCTCTGTTCTTTTTAAAAGCTTTTCCTGATGTTATCTCAGTAGTTTGCTCAGCATTTGTGCAACAGTTTCTTACATACGTTAGCTGCAAACAGTTCATGTCCAGACAAGGCACTAAAGCTCATTGATTATTTTTGATGATTTTAATGTTTTTTTAACTGTCCGAAGCCAAGACTGCCCCTGCTGTTTGTGCTCCTGCGCGTGAGCTGCGTTTTCTCGGGTATCAGAGCGTCTGTGCGCCACACATCGAGGCGCTCACAGAGGGGGGCTAGGCAGCATCGCCTTGAGACCATAAGGAAGCTGTGGGGGCGGGGTGGAGGAGGTTACAAAAGATGGCCGGCTGTCCTTGTGAGGGAAGCTCAACTTCCAACAAGCCATTCCGTGGAGAACACGCATCAGAAGGCAGTCTGCTCCTTTCATAAGTCATTTTCAGCATAGGTGTAGGGAAAATAGTGTTTATCCTGTATAATGGCTCTCAACATTTGTAGTTAATGGAATAAATACCAACCAAAACTCATGTATAGAAATTCATAGCTTGAATTGCCTTGAATTAGCTCAGTTGAATCTACTAGTAGCAAACTTTGGGAGGTACAATAACTCTTTCATTTTGCTATTTTGAAATATCAATCAAAAGGTGATATAGGGGCGCCTGGGTGGCTCAGTCGTTAAGCGTCTGCCTTCGGCTCAGGGCGTGATCCCAGGGTCCTGGGATCGAGCCCCGCATCAGGCTCCATGCTCCACTGGGAGCCTGCTTCTTCCTCTCCTTGTGTTCCCTCTCTCGCTGGCTGTCTCTCTGTCAAATAAATAAATAAAATCTTTAAAAAAAACAAAAGGTGATATAAACCTGAAAGCTGAGATATTAAGTTTTCAGTTTTGAGTTTTTTTAAGATTTATTTACTTATATTAGCACGATGGAGGAGGGGCAGAGGGAGAATCTCCAGCAGACTCCCTGCTGAGCAGGGAGCCCAAGGCGGGGCTGGATCCCACAACCCTAAGATCGTGACCTGAGCCGAAATCATGAGTTAACCACTTAACTGACTGAGCCACACAGATGCCCCAGGTTTTCAGTTTTCTGAAGGAAACAGTTTAGCCATTGGAAATAAGGCCAATTAGTTAAAAAAAAAAAAAAAATCCTCAGAATTGTCAAAATGTCTACCTTGGTAAAGGTATTTGAAATACTGCTTATAGGGGCGCCTGGGTGGCTCAGTTGTTAAGCGTCTGCCTTCGGCTGAGGGCGTGATCCCGGGGTTCTGGGATCGAGCCCCACATCAAGCCCCGCATCGGGCTCCCTGCTCCACTGGGAGCCTGCTTCTTCCTCTCCCACTCCCTCTGCTTGTGTTCCCTGTCTCGCTGGCTGTCTCTCTCTCTCTGTCAAATAAATAAATAAAATCTTTATAAAAAAAAAAGAAATACTGCTTATAATTATTCTACATCCTCAAAATTTTAGTCAAACTATAACTCTTTGGGAGCTTGGGAAAATATTTATAAAAACAAGATGCTTCAAAACCAGCTCTTTGAAAGAAGAGACTAGGTCTTTTTTTTTCTTTGGATCCTAAGTACCTAGCTAATACAAAGCTTCAGTATCTAATGAATATTCTCTATTTTTGCGTCGTCTTGCAGATTTAAATTATCAGGTCTTTGTTTTACAGCTTTTGGCTGATGCCATCATTTATGCTCAAAAAAATCGTTCTTGGAAACTTTTCATCTGGCCCAGTGGACCCTATGATGGCTGATGCTATTGATTTCATGGTGGACAGGGTAAGGATCATGGCATTAGAATGGGGACACCTTGTGCTAAGAATTTTCATGTCTCCTCGGTTCCTGACGATGCACCGGTCTCATTGAGTATGTATTAGAGATGTCTGTTAAGCAGTCCTCCATGTTCCTGACGATGCGCCGGTCTCATTGAGTATGTATTAGAGATGTCTGTTAAGCAGTCCTCCATATTTACTTTAATACACGCAACAGATGTCACTGCTGGTAAGTAATTCATCACAATCACTTGCGGGGAGCTTTTAAAAATAGAGATCCCAGGGGCACTGGCTGGTTCAGCTGGTATGACGTGCGACTCTTGATCTTGGGGTCATGAGTTTGAGCCCCACGTTGGGCACGGAGCCTGTTGAAAACAAAAAAGAAATACAGATTCCAAGGCCTCGCCAGCCCATTGAACTGGAATCACTGGGCATTGGGCCTGGGTATTTGTATTTTTACTCTAGTCCCCCTCCTTCTCCTCCCCGAGGAGAGTCTGAAGTAGCAGGTCTGCAGACTTGCATTTAGGGGCTGTGGGGCTAGATGGTTTTTTCTGAGGTCTCTTCAGAGTGTTCACCTGGCGCTCAGGGGCTTTGGGAAGTGGCTTGCTGCCCACAGGCACTTGGTTGAAGAGGCAGTTCAGGTGGAAGGCTCCTGAACGCCCCAGCGTAGAACAGCGCCACCAGCTGGGAGGCCCCGTGCATGGTCTCTCGGATAGACTGTTTCCTCTCTAGTGACCTGGCTCACCACATATATTGCCGCCTTTATAAGCACAGATATTATCTGTGGATTTAATGTAAATGTGAGGAACAAAATTAAATCAAGAACTTTGCGTGTGTTTCTTTCTGCAGCTGGAAAGCTTGGGTCAGAGTGAACTGGCTTCAAGGCTTACCCTGAATTGTCAAAATTCTTACGTGGAACCTCATAAGATTCGGGACATCCCTGTCACCATTATGGATGTAAGCTTCCTTTTAAGTAAAATAGATGTTTTACCTTTTTAAATGTATATTTCAAGAGCTTCCTCATAATTATTTTATAATTTTTCAGTGCGCCTCTTCAAATGCTGCCTTGTTTTTTGTTTTTTGTTTTTTTAACAACCCCTCTGCCCCCCACCAGCTTTTTCAAGTCTAAAACAATCAGTTTATTGCTTATCCCATATTTTCCCCGGTAGGAATAACACCACTAAAATCAGAATAAACGTAAACAAACATGGTAGTCCTTACCCATTTTGATGTGTTTTTGCTATTGTCTTCACCAAATGTTCCACTTCAGCTATTACGCATCTGTGCAGCAAAGCACAGTTGCCTCACGGGGGCAAAGAATCAAGAATTCCATGAAGTCTAATTAGCACAAAAGCTTGCTGCTTATATTTTTGAGTTGTGGTAAAATATACATAACAAAATTTACCATTTGAACCATATTTAAGTGTACGGTCTAGTGGCATTAAGTACATTTACAGTGTTGTGAAACTGTCACCACCATCCATTTCCAGAACTTTCCATCATCCCAAAGTGAAACTCTGTACCCACTAAACACTAGCTCTCCAGTCCCTCCTCCTCCCAGACCCTGGTAACAACATTACACCTTCTGTCTCTGTGTATTTGACTGTTCTACGTACCTCGCGTAAGTGGAATCACGTAGTGTTTGTACTTCTGTGTCTTCACAGTTGTTCATGTTGTAGTATGTGTTAGAGGCTGAATCATATTCTGGTGTAGGATATACCGCATTTTATTTATCCAGTCATCTGTTGATGGGCATTTGGGTTATGCCCCCTTTGACTATTACGAATCATGCTGCTCCGAGTATTGGTGTACAAATACCCGAGCGCCTGCTTTCGCTTCTGGGTCTATACCTAGAAGTGAAATTGCTGAGCCATGTGGTGAGTCTGTGTTTAACTTCTTGAGGAACCGTGATACCATCTTCCACAGTGGCTGTACCATTTTACATTCCACCAGCAATTCCCAAGGGTTCTAGTTGTTCCGTATCCTCCCCAACGCTTGTTATTTCCTGTTTTTTGATAATGGCCATTCTAATGGATGCAAAGTGGTATTTCCTTGTGGTTTGGGCTTATTTTTTAAATCTTATAACTGTTTTGCCTCATAAATGGATGTATTGCTAAAATCGACATATTTTTAAGAATTGATTTTTGTCAGGAAATTATCCATTACAAGCATGTAAATAATAACTTCTCATTCCCCACTGTAATCTCTGCATTCCGACATTTACCATGACAAGAGCGTTTCAGTACTCTTGGTGAAATATTTGGTCCTCACGGTGCATTTGCGCTCCTTGGCCATCTTTCAAAGCTGAGCTCACCACTTGGGTACATGGTCACTGAAAACTTGTGTATACGTTTTAGCACACTGGAGATGCTTTTCGTGTGTGTGTGCGCTTCATTTAAAAAATTACTTTCTGAAAACTTGTTTGCGTGTGTGTGAACGTTAAGTTGATGTGGGCATTAAAAGATGCCTAAAAATCATATATTTCAAACTGCTAACAGTGGCTCCCCCAGGAAGGGATCTGGACTTTTTCTTATACTCTTAAAACTTTGGGGGGGGGGTTCACTGAGCATATACTACTTATGTAGCTGTTTTTAAGTAATAATAACATTTAAAAGTTCTCTTGGGGTTTCAGTGATCTTTTTGAAATTAATTGGCATTCACCATTAATTTAGTTAGCTATGTTTGAGGAGAAAAAATTCATGATAGAATTTTCCCCCCGGTGAATGCAAGAGACATTTGGCAATAAAATCTGTAGCTTATGTCGGAGTTACAAGTCACCAGGGATGAGCAGGAGAAGGCCCGGGCTGGCCAGGGTTCAGCGGTGTCTCTTCACAAGAAAGAAATGCTTTGGGAGGCACTTTCCACAATGTGCAAAGAACATATTAAAATACCGGTAGGCTTCAGCTTTATGGTGTGTTTTTTTTAAGGTATTTGACCAGAGTGCACTTTCAACCGAAGCTAAAGAAGAAATGTACAAACTGTATCCTAATGCCCGGAGGGCTCACCTTAAAACGGGAGGCAATTTCCCCTACCTGTGCAGAAGCGCCGAGGTGAATCTCTACGTACAGGTGAGTCCCGGCTTGGAGGCCAGAGCACCTTGAACCCAAAGTGTACGGTTTTTGAAACATAAAGCTGCTTTTGTTGTTGTTGTTGTGTTTGATGGTGGAATAAGAGAACTACAGAGTTCTCTGTAGGCATGAGGCATTCGCTTGAAAAAGGTAGTTGACGTTAATAATTTATAGCAGAATTCAAGCGGGTATATTAGAGACAGTCGGGTGACTCTCTGCCTCCCATCTCTTCTAAGAACAGCAGGCCCGCATCCACACATACGAAGTAGCCGTGTCCCATGGTGCGACCTTGCCTCCTGGAGACAGTGAATTCAGTCAGAGCAGGACACCTTCATGAAGACACTTGCTGATCCATTTTTAATGCGTTAAAAAAACACACGCTGGGGCGGGCGCCTGGCTGGCTTAGAAGAGCGTGCGACTCCCGACCTCAGCGTTGTGAGTTTGAGCCCCACATGGGGGGTAGAGATTAGTTAAATAAATGAAACTTAAAAAAAACAACCACACACATAAAAACTAACAAAAACTGCCACTTCATCCTCTACCCAAATGGATATTAAAATAGCAATGAGAAATTATTGCTTTGGCAGTTTGGCAAGAAGTATCAAGAACTTTAGAAACCAGTCGCGTCCTTTGGCCCCATCATCCACTTGCGGCAGTGGATCCTAAGGAGAGGACCCTAAATTCGTAAAAGCTTGATGCCAGGAGACCCCCGCCATGGTCTTACTGAGAGCAGCAGAGGACGGGAAGGACCGGCGTCGCAGCAGCAAAGCGGGAGGGTGAACACCTACTCACAGAGCAGCGCGCCACCAGTTAAGATGTTGATGAAGGGTCTGTAGGAACTTGGAGACACCGTCACACAGGACATAGGGAGCAAAGATCCCAGATTGCGGTTTTCCAGAATTTTGCACTTTGACTTTCCTGTGTTTTCCAATTTTTTCTCTCATTAGTGTGTGTTACTCCGTCATTTTAGAAGTGTAAACCGTTGCTGTGCTGTCATGGCGCTTAAAGTAACGATCCTGTGTTTCTGCAGATCCACTTGCTGCAGTTCCACGGAACCAAATACGCGGCCATTGACCCGTCGATGGTCAGCGCTGAGGAGCTGGAGGTGCAGAAGGGCGGCCTCAGCATCAGTCAGGAGGAGCAATAGCTGTGGCGTCGCCTGTTGATGACGAGAGGTCCAGAGAGTTCTTGTACAATCAGCGGCGTTCAGTCGTCGGGTTCACCGGCCATCACTGTGTTTGGAAGTAGGACTGATTGTCATCTTTGTGACAGGCGGCAGCTCTTCTAAGCCAGTGTAACCGTTCCCTCTTCGGTTTTTTTTTTAGCTTTCGAATTTGAGGAAGTACTTTTGAAGACTCCCATTTTAAGAATTGTGAAAATTTTGCTACAAAAGTCTTCTCACACCACTGTGTTCTTAAGTGAATGTTGATTTCTGAGGTTTGGGATTTTGTGTTGGTTGTTTTTTTTTTTTTCCTTTTCTTTCCTCCTTTCTTTTTATGTTATTTGCTGTAAATGCCGCACATCCAGCTTGTGTATCAGAAGGACGCTGGTTATTTTATGCTTTCGTGGTTGGTTAGAACCGTTACCAAGTGCCAAGGCTGTCCGTCACCCCACCGTTTGCCCTCCTGCAAAATCAACGACTTCTGATTTCCGGTTAAGCAGATCATTTTCCGTTCTGTTGTCTTTCTAGCCATTACAGTCATTTGGAATAAAAATTCAATTTCAGTGAGTGGCTTTGGTGATTACTGTAGCTGCCCAGCTGGGCTCATGGACGCAGGACCCCGTGAGAAGCCGGTGCTGTGACACTAGGTGCGTTACTTCGTGTCACTAAAGTGCCGCTTGCTCTTCGTAAAGTCACAGTAGCTCGTACTGAGCTTCAGTACGTGCCAGGTACTTTTCACACCTTCTTGTCTCCCCTCAGTGGAAACGTCTCTTAAATCTTTTAAACTGTAAATTCCTCCTTATTTTTTTCTTGGCATTAATTTGTTGAAGAAATAGGCTCATTTGCTCTGTGGACTTCCCCACAGTCTGGATTTGGCCGATTACAGCCTCACGGTGTCCTTTAACTCGTTTCTATGCCCCTGGTATTTCCCATAAACTGCTAGTTACATCCAGAGGGTCAGGCAGGCTCACATGCAGTCCTTTGGACGAGAACACTTCATAGGCGGAGCTGTGGGCTTCCCACTGTCACCTCGGGAGGCACGGAACATCTGGCTGTCCCTGGGTCATGGTGAAGGTGGCTGGGTGGGGTCGGGCTTGGCCAGATGCCGTCACTGGGGAATCCCACGATGGTTTGGCTGCCACTGCTGATCGCTGCACAGATGCACTGTGGTGTTAGAGGACGCAGAGCAGTGACGAGAACTCTAATTTTTATCACTCCACTTATTAACTAGAGTTGTCTGATTTTTTTTTTTTTTTGAATCTTCCCCTCATCAACTATTTGGTTTCTCTGAGGTACAGTTTAGACCAGAAAATCAGCATGAGTGCTCCTTTCCCTTTAAGTTCTCAGAACATCGAGTTAGCCATAATATTTCCGATTTCATCCCCACCACAACTCTGATTACGCTGGTTTTACAGGTGAGCTCGTGGAGACTGGGAGCAGCCAAGGGGGGGAGGGCAGAGCTGGGATGCCACCTTGGGTCCAACCATCCCTAAAAGCAGTGATCTTCCACATGGGCCAGCGGCTGCTCTGACTACCTTGTGACTCGAGAACAGTCGGGGGTTATAGAAACACCTGGTAAGCCAGGAAGGCAGGGCTTCATGTTTTAACTGTTAGCATCTGAGGCTACTTCCCAACCAATAGGGAGCCCCTGTGGACGGGGCCGGGCTGCACAGGGTCAGCAGCCCCTTCCTCATCTGGTCCAGCAATGGACCGTGGGACTGCACTCCGCTTTCGTTTCAAATTCTGATAGCTTTAACTACTCCCTGGCTCTCCACCCTGATGACTGCCATTTCCAGCCCCAGATGATTTGGAGCTGGCCTTGAATACCTAACAGGCCTATCAGGGCGGCCTTCTACGGGCACACCCACGTCCCCACTGCCCAAACCTGCCCCTTCTCTCCTAAACCATCATCTCTGTCCCCAGTATCACTGTTCCAGATTCCCCAGCTAGAAACTCAGCCATCTTGGGCTCCACCCCCATCCCCACGTCTCAGGCCGGAGCAGATACTGAGATGAAACTTCAAGAGCAAGGTGGTTATTTAGGCTCAAGGGACAGAGGTTGTGGAAGGAAGCAGATTGGGCACGGGAGAAGCTGAGCTGTGATGCAGGCCTGACAAGCACCAGTGGACCGTGTAGGGCTCTGGAGCTAGGCGTGCCCATTGGAATAGTCTCATCGGAGGCTGAAGGAACGGGGCCCTCCTGCCCCACCAGCTCATCCCTCCTCCTCTTTCCATGCTTCCTGGGTTCCACCATTCCCCAGACAGATACATGTCCACACCACTGTGCCATCGCACAGACCGTGCTTTTTGCTTGGAATGTGCTTTCCCTACTTCTGT
>NW_024425230.1:37993764-38035303 GCF_017311325.1 Ursus maritimus
GCAAGGAAGAACAAAATCCCATAGTTCTCTGTACACACCCATCGTAGCACCAATCACATGATAGTACCTTACTGGTGTCCCAGCTCCTCCACCCCCCAACATCACAGGCTTCCAGAGGGCAGGAACTGCGGCTACTCGGCTCTGCACCCCGGCTCCCAGCAGACTGCCTGGCACAGAAGACAGTAAATATTGACTGGTGGTGGCGGTGAGTGGTGTGGTTACACAGAACCAATCCACGACAGCTTGTCTGACTTGAAATTTTGCCCTACGTCTCAACAAAAGAAACAAATACTGAATGTGAAAGATGAGTTTCAACGTTTCAATTTTATTTAAGAACTTGTTTTGTCTCAAAAAAAATGCAAGATTCACTTCGCAGAATTCATCCAAATAAATGGTCTAAGTCCCGTGTGGTACAAAATACATTTCCTAAATGGAATAAATGGAAGAGAAGCTTCTTCCCCTCAACAAAGCACATGCAGGGGCGCCTGGGTGGCTCAGTTGAGCGTCCGACTCTTGGTCTCAGCCCAGGTCTTGATCTCAGGGTCATGAGTTCAAGCCCCACAGTAAGCCTGGAGCCTACTTAAGAAAACAAAAAACAAAATAAAACCCCCAAACCACAGCATATGCAGAGGCAGGGCATGGAGGTCTGCGTGCTGCACTGGGGGGGTCTGAATCTGGCTGTGAACGCTGAGGCCTCAGGCCTTCAGGTTACTGCCTGTAAAACAGGTTGGTTTCAAAGCCTCCTTTTCTTTCTTTTCATAAGTTCTGGGTGGTTTCTAAACGTTATTAATAGGAACAGTTAAACAAAACAGCCCCGAGCAGACAGCACAGAGCTCCCACGCGCCCCTCTGCACGGCACGGCTCCCACCACATTAATCTGCACTGTCTTAGTAGCCTGTCTGCAGGCTTATCTGCAGGATAAATTCCTCCGGGTGGGATTGCTGGGTCAGAGGGCAAAGGCATTTGTAACTTGGGCAGATAGAACGGCAGCGGCCTTTCAGAGGACTGTACCACTGTGAGCTCCCCCCGGCCCTGTGTGGCGGCTGAAGCCCCTTTCAGCGCTAACTGTCTGTCTCCCTCCCAGGACACAGGCCCAGCGGGTAACTCCGTGGGGAGTATTTCTAAGATGTGGGCTCGCAAACTGGCCACAGCAAGCTGTGCCACATGCAGGAGAGCTCCGATTAGAGCTTGGAGGCAGAACTTCCAGGCTATTATCTTGCGCAGATATTCTCCACATCCACGAAACCATGGCTTCCAGAGTCGCATCGTCCCGGAGCCACGCTCTCACCACTGCAGCTGAGCCTGGGCTGGCCTGGCGCCTGAAAGCTAAGCTCCAACATGCCGAGCCGCCCAACATGCTTGCCACTTGCCACAGATGCCTATTTAAATTTCTAACAATTAAAAAACTACAAATTCGGTTCCTCGGTCCCACAAGCCACACTTCCAGTACCCAGCAGCCACGGGTGGCTAGGGGTAAACATACTGGATAGCACAGATCTGGAACATTCCCAACACCACAGAAAGTTCGGTCAGATAGTGATGCTCTGGAGAGGTGACCCTCTGTGTGGGGCTAGTAAAACTAAGAATGCCAGTTAAATGTAAGGGGTGACCCTGGACTGGATCCTGGTCCAGAAAAAGACACGAAAGTGTCAACTGATGAAATCGGAATACGGTCTGAAGAGGAGTTAAGAGTACGGTATCAGTGTTGACTTCCTGGTTTTGAAAATCATGCTGTGATTATGTAAGATGTTCATATCTGGGGAAGCGGTATTGTCAAGTGTATTCAGAAATTCTTTGTACTGGTTCTGCAATGTTTTTTGTTAAGTCGGAAAGGATTTCAAAATAAGAATTTAAAATTTAAAAATCCTAAAACGAGAGGAAAAAAAGAGTATGTGCCTCCTGGAACCGTGTCACAGCATACAAATAAGCTTGGGGACAGAAACAGAGCTTGCCATAAGCGCAGCGTTCATCAAAAGCCAGTGAACGAGTGAAGGGCCGTCCGTTGCGCAAGTGGCGGTTGGAGAGACAGGAATGCGGGGTTTGGCACCTGACCTCATCAGCTGCAGAGCTGCTTTATCCATCCTGGGCCTCAGTGTCTTCTCTGAAAAGATGCCCGTTGGATCTCAGGGGACTGCTGTGACGCTCCGAGAGCTGTAAAAGACCCTACCTGTGGGAAGGCATTACCTGCGAAACCCGAACCGGCCCCCGGACCAGCGCGCGTGAAAGAGATGACAAGCCGGGCCTGCTGCTCCCGCGTGGCTGCCAGTTTCAGTACAAGCAGCTGGAGGTCTGTTAACGGTGATTTTTTTAAAAGCCCTTAAGTGGTGGTCCTCTTCTGTTCAGTGGCTGCCATTCTGAGGCCCCATGCCCTTGGAGGTCTGGCCTCTCTGGTTACATGGCCGTGCACCTGCTGGGGGCCCTCGGGTCAGCATTTGCTTTCTTCCTGATGCTTTCTGCAAGAGAGAAGAATGCTATTGCTTCCTGTTGCCTAAGCTCTGCCTCACGGGGCTGGTTTTATGTTTTAATTGCCTGCCGGTGTTTGTGCTAAAAGAAGATAGATATTTAAGAACATTTTGGAAAAAGAAAAAAGTCATCCCTAATTCCTCCTCCCCGAAATGACTGTTTTCCCACCTTGCCTGAGGCAGCTGGGAATTCCCCACCACACAGGGGCTCTCCTTTCTCCTCTCGAGGACATGCGGGCCATGTTTTCACCGTTGGGTCTTCGTGACTACTGCTGACCGCCTCATACCCCGTCCGGAGGTTGCCCCATAATGCACCACGCCAGTGACATTACGGTATTTAAGGCTCTTTCATCAGGAGCTCGTTTTGTTTTTAATGAGGGATTAGTACTGAACCTTTTGTCTCACTTGCCTGATGGTTCCACAGGGTGCTCAGAATCTCAAACCAGGCTTTTGGAATGGATAGACTCAAAAGGTTGTGATAGCCTCAGAAATTTTATTTATTTGACCAGACTGAACTGGTTCAACTCCTATTAAGCCAGTTCTGGCCCATAGGTCTTACTGTTTGTGGAAAAGAAGTCTGCAGGCTGTTCCAGCCTCATTCCAAAAAGAAAAAAAGCAAAGTACAGAGGGCCAGAGAGGAAGAGATGATAGCGTTGGTGGCTTCACGGCCATGAGGGTGGCAAGCATCATCCGAGCCAGCACCCTCACGGCACGGATGGGAAACGGCGGCCAGGAGGCACTGGTTTGCCCAGGGCTCTGCCTGAATTCCAGTACACAAGGCTCGGACCAGGAATCTGGAAGGTTCAGAGTGGGTACCACAGCACTGTGGTCTGAGCAAATCTTCGGGGGCTCTGTCACATTCCAGGGGGGCCCGGTGCTGCCCTGAGCAGGGGACACTTACCAGCCAGGTCCCTCCTGCCAATGGCCACGAGGCCCTCGAACAGCGCTTTGCTGGGGTTCTCACCGGCTGTGGCCACGCCATGCAGCCAAATGAGCAGCATCCGGTGGCCGTGCTCCTGGTAGCTCTTGGTGCCTGAGGACCATGAGGGGAGAAAGAGAAGGAGCCAACCGAGCCCACCGAGGCACAGCCGCTTTAAGCAGGTGTCTGTGCTGCCCTGGATCACCCCTGCACCTGTCCAGGTGGGAGAGCGCCAAGGGCCCCACCAGGCTCTTCCCCAAGCTCCAGTGGAGCTCAGCCCAGAGATGGGGAGAGGAGGAGAGGGACGGGCTCGGATGGGCTGGGGGCAGGTTTTGTGTTGGGGACTCTAGAACTTCCCCAGCCCCAGGCTTTCTCCTGAGCATCCACCATGCATCCTGCTGGTGTCGCTCACGGCACTCGTGATCCCACGCCGCACAGGACGGTTCCCTCCATCTGGGGCTGCTCAGTAATCTGTGCCTTGCCCACTAGAGGTCCTGTTTTACCGACGAGAATCCCGGCTTCGTGCACGACAGGGGTGGCTATGTTCTTTCCCCTGCGCCAGTGGTTCTCAGATGTAAGTGCTCACTGGAAACCTGGGGTAGCCTTCCAAAAGAACACTGACGCCTGGGTCCCATTCCCCTCCCCAGAGATTCCGACCCACTCGGGTCTGGGCGCAGCCTGGGCACTGAGCGGTGTTAAGGGTTCCCGGGTGATTCCAACATACAGCCGTGTTTGAAAATAACTGCCCACATTCCAGAGTGGGAGCAGGGGGTGAGCGGGTTACTACAGCCTGTGGCGAGGTCGGTCTGCTCTCCCAGCCACTGGGGCCAGGTCAGGCCCTGTACTGCGTCCTCGGAATTTCTGGCCCAGAGCAGGCCCTTCCTCACGGTGCTGCCCTTGGCATAGCAGTGTCATTGGGCCCACTTATGCACTAGCCCTTGCCCCCAGCCCCATAATTTACCCGTGCTCCTTTTCCCTCTCTGAAAGTTCTTACCTGACAGAGGTTCCGTTTGGACTCCCTGCTCTATTCCACTAATTGGTGTGCATATTTTTCTGTCCGCTATCTCTCTATGCTAATGATTTGCGCTTACATAAAAGGTTGTCTGGTTGGGTTAGATCTTCCTCGCTTTCCCCTAGAATATTCATTTAAACATTCCCTCTTTGGGGCGCCTGGGTGGCTCAGTCGGTTAAGCGTCTGCCTTCAGCTCAGGTTATGGTCGGGGTCCTGGGATCTGGTCCTGCATCAGGCTCCCTGCTCAGCGGGGAGTCTGCTTCTCCCTTCCCCTCTGCACCCCAACCCCAGCTCATGCTCTCTCTTGTGCTCTCTCACACGTGCTCTCTTTCTCAAGTAAATAAAATCTTTAAATAAACGTTCCCTCTTTATTCTTTCAAGTGAACTCTAGAATCCTTTAGTCAAGTTTCAAAAACCTATTTTGATTTGATTAAAACTGAATCAGGGGCACCTGGGTGGCTCAACCAGTTAAGCATCCAACTCTTGGTTTCGGCTCAGGTCGTGATCTCAGCGTCATGATCTTGGGGCCATGATCTTGGGATTGAGGGATCAAGCCCCATGTTGGGGCCACTAGTTCTGTCTCTAAAATACATAAATTTTTTTGAAAAAATAAAAATTTTAAACTAGTTTGGGAAAATTGATGTCTACCTGAGACTTTCTAACCAGGAATACAGAATGTCATTCCACCTACCCAAGTCTTTTTTTATAGTTGAACTAATTTTTATTGTTTTACTCATATGCCATTCATATTTGTTAGAAATTACTGCAAAAGGAATAGCTTTTCAAAACTACTTCTATATATTTTCCCCACTTATTGATGGTACATAGGAATATCAGGGTGTCTGTATATTTTATCACATTTAGCCATTTCACTGAATTATTTTGAGTTTTTCAGTTGATTCTTCTGGACTCCTGTGTATAAGATCATAGTATCTGAAGTTAATAAATCTCTCTCTTCCAATATTTACAGTCCTTATTTCTGTTTCTGTTTTCTGCCTTAGTACCAGGGGCAACATTTTTTTTTAAATTTTGTTTGAGAGGAAAGAGAGCAAGAGCAAGAGAGCATGGGGGGAGGGGCAGAGGGAGAGGGAAAAGCATATTCCCAGCTGAGCAGGGAGCCAACTCCGGGCTTAATCCCAGATCCCAGGACCCCGGGACCATGACCTGAGCTGAAGGCAGACGCTTAATCGACTGAGCCACCCAAGCGCCCCGAGCCAACATTTCAAGCAGATATTAAATAATGGTGGCAATAGCTGGTCCTCTTCTTTTTATAGGGAGTGCCTTTAGTTTGGTGTGTGAATGATGGGTATCAGCTTGGGCTAATTCACGAAGAATGTGAAGTTCACAGGTCAATGGGGAGGGAGAGGCAGAGGGCACGGCTTGAGCAAAGGCCTGGGAGGATGGAGAGGCACGTGGGATGTTGGCAATGGCATGTGGCTTGCTGTAGTCAGGCTGTGGGTTGCAAAGGCTTTCCCTCCAGAAACACAGAAAACCTAATACACAGTGCCCCCACCCCTCCGCCCACTGGTCGCTCTGGTGTGGGGAGAGGCAGGGGGGTACCTGTCCACTGCTGCTCAATGGCGTGGACGTGGGCCTCGGTGAAATCCCAGCAATATGCGAGCTTCTTCCACTCGTGAGGCCGCAGGTCCCTGGAAGCCAGTCGCCACAGCACAGAGTAGAACTGCTGCCTTTCCTGCTGACGGTCCTGCTTAAAGGTCACGTTCTTTCCAGAAGGATCCCTGGGGTCCCTGCGCAAGAGGTGATCCTGGGGAGCAGATTCCAAAAGTGCAGCTGCACCTGAGGGAAATCCCTGCCAGGCTTTCCCTTGGGAGTCCGGACGGGACTCTGGCAGGCGTCCCAGGCCTGGGGCTTCGTGTCTGCTACTCTGGTTTCTCACTCTGTGTCTTGCTTTGACTTCTGGAACCCCAGCAGCTCACACTGTTCCTCCATCCAGAATTCCTTCTCTCACCTGCCTGTCCCTCAACCCCAATGCCACAGTCAAACCCCAATGCCACTTCTTCCAGGAAGCCTTCCCAGTTCCTCTCTTTCCTCTGTGTTCTTAACGGCACAAGTACCCTCGGAAGGGCTCCGCACTCTGGCTGACACCAGTCAAGCCAAGGATCAGGCACTAACTAGATTTGCTGAATCCCAACAAGTAGTGAAGGCGGGGTTACAGAATTCTTTCTCTGTAAAGCAGGGGAGAAAATGAGAAGTTACAAAAGAATTAGGTGAGAGTATAAGTTAAACCCACAAAAGCCTAAGCAAACCCCTCTAAAGGATGTGGATACAGAGTTCTGGTTGTTAAAAAAAAGCTCCGGTGAGCTCCGGTTGTTAAAAAAGCGTGGGTGAGTTCCAGCGTCTGCGGCTACAAATCTTACATCCTGGTCAACAGCGTCTGGCCAATCACCTGGGACGTGATGACCAGGAGACCGGCTCCCACCTGGGGAGGGTCCTCAGAGCAGTGTTCTCAGCTGCATCTGTACACTGGGATCACCTGGGAGCTTTAAGAACCCCAGTGCTTGGCGCGCCTGGCTGGCTCGGTCGGCAGAGCACGAGACTCTTGACCTTGGGGGTGTGAGTTTGAGCCCCACGCTGGGTGTAGCGATTAATTTAAAAAATACGATCTTTAAAAAAACAAAACTACCGGTGCTTGGTCCCCACACCGGAGATTCTGAATTAATTGGCCTGGGGGTGGGAGGGAGGTTTGTGATTCTAACTGCCCCGCGGCCTTAGCGTTGAGAACTTTTCAAGTCTGAGGTGTTAGAATTAAGCACAGAGATGAATCAATTCATCAAACCCTTGGTATTAATATTTTAGGGGTACATTTAGGAGTAATCTGTCGTAGGCAAAGGGGCTGTAATGTTTCTGAGAACCCAGCATGTCTGTGAGAGTATCTTATGATTCCTATTGAAATTTGTTATTAAATTGATTTTGAAAAAGTGATTTTTTTGAGTGGCAGAAGAGAAGCTTACTAATTTTGCAAACAATATTGGAATGTTTAAGATTTGAGATTTACTTTATGGGTTTAATTTACTGGATTTACTAGGATAATTTAAGAATTTAGGGGCACCTGGGTGGCTCAGTTGGTTAAGTGTCTGACTCTTGACTTGGGCTCAGGTCATGATCTCAGGGTTGTGGGATTGAGCCCCGTGACCTGCTTGGGATTCTCTCTCTTCTTCTCCCTCTGCCCCCACCTTCCTCTCTAAAAAATTTGAGAAGCATTTGAAGTGCTTTAAAAAAAATCTATTAAATTTAATCATTCAGTTTAAAATGTTGAAGATAGTTTAAGTTTAAACACGGGTCCAAACATTAATCAGAAACCTTCCTTGAAGGTGGAAATTCCTAAGATTCCTAAAATAAAGGAGTTGTATAAGTGGAATAAGATTTATAAAATGAATTTAAAAGTTTAAAGAAAACTAGGTGGGTTTTTTAAAATTTTATTTGAGAGAGAGAGAGCATGAACAGGGGCAGAGGGAGAGGGAGAAGCAGACGCCCCCGCTGAGCAGGGAGTGCACGCACAGCTCCATCCCAGGACCCTGAGACCATGAGCTGAGCCGAAGGCAGACACTGAACCGACTGAGCCATCCACACGCTCCAAGGAAAACTAGGTTTAAAAATTTGTAATAAATTCTTAATTTTTAAAATAGATGCAAAAATTATTTTCTATGTATAAAAACAACCACAAAGACATAAAAAAAAACCTCCCACCTGAGCCCCATTTGCTGACGACTGCAACAGCACGGCCTTAAACCTGCTACTCTTCTTCCGCAATTCCTCAGCAAACATCTCTAATCAATCCCAGCACACTTTCCTTCTGGGCTCGGAAAGTTGCCTGAATACAACACCCCAAGCAGCAATTGCAATCACCTGGAGATGGCAGTGAGCTGAAACCAAGTTGCCATCTCTCTGTTCATGCACGCAGGCGTGCGCCCATGCACCCGTCACCCAGGAGCTCTAACAGCACCCAGCACTAACTCCACACGGGCGTGGACCCCGGTCTGCCTTGTTTCAGTGCGGTTTGGGTGCTCACTCATCTCCAGATGCTCACAGACAACCCTGGTGGTAGGTAGACAACCTCTTTGGAAACTGGGGGGCGGGGGGGGGATGAATTGGTCAGGGCTGGGGTTCAAAGCCGGCCCCACCTCGAGCCAAGGCCGCTCCCTCTGCAACACGGACAGACCTTGTGCAGGGTGTCAGTACCTTCTCCCACGCGCGGAGGCGGTCAGCCTTTATGATCATGTCCACCAGGCTGATGTGGTTGCTGCGAGCGGCCACCGCCAGGGCAGTCTTCCCTTGCTGCAAGGAAGAAATAAGACGAAGGGAAGCCAGCGTTGCTACAGGAGGGGTGTGGGGTGGCCTCTAGCATCGGCTGCAAACGTTCCTGCCCCAAGAAAACGGTTTCCAGTAGTCTACCCTGCAGAGCAGAAAGGTTTTCTGGGCATGACGAGACGCGTGGAAGGCACAGGTGGAATGAGGCACTAATTCCAGCAACCGCCTCTTGTTTAGAAAGTCTTAGAGCCTATGAAACTCAGCCTGCATAACTCAACATCACCTGTGAAATATGGGGCACCTGGCCCGCTTCTCAGATGAAATCAGATCCCAGGGCAGGGGACTGGGTTCATGAGGTCACGTCTGCCCGCCCCACCCAGGCCCTTTGCTCCAGGCCTCCCGCACCGGGCGGGCCTCCGTCCCGGGGCAGGAGCAGCGAGTTGGGAAGCTCCTCCTCACACCTGGCCAGCGGCCCTGAGGCCCAGCTCAAGGCAGGGAGCCCCTCCCTCAGGGCCTATTCCTGCCCCGACTCTTCCCCACACCTTCCCAAGGACTGGGCCACCCGTGCAAGCCCCTTCCCTTCCGGAGCCTGTGACCTCCTTGTCCTTATACCAAGTCCTCAGCTCATCTGGAACCTCCCGCCACCTGAGGGAGTAGCCAGCCCAGAGGCACAAGAGCCAGGAAGCTTCCCCGCCCCTGTCCCACACGTAGGGAGCTGTGGACCGGTGATGTGCCAGCCCTCTGCTCCTTCTCCCCCTCCCCACCTGGCGACTCAGGAGCTCTAAGTCTGAGGCACCATGACACAGAAGACAACCCCCTCACAGTTCTAGACCGGCAGAAGGGCAGGCCAAGTCCTGAAGGACCTCAGAGGAGGAAGGGGAAGGTGATGGAGGAGCAGGAAGGGTTCCTGGTGGAGGCTGCATGTGAGCTAGCATATGAAGGATGGGAAGCCTCGAACAGTCTGAGAGCAGGAGGCATTAGTAGCGTCTCTGGCAAAGAGCGAGCCATGAAAGCGTGAAAGGAGGCTGAGTGGGAGCACACGTACCTTGTCTCTCAGGCTTAAGTTAATCCCTGCGACGAGGACCATCTCCGCTATGTCCTGCCTGGCGTGCTCAGCAGCAAGGTGCAGGGGCGTCTGCTGCCTCTGGGAAGAAGCCAAGGGGATAGGGGAGTAGAAAAGCATGTACAAGTGGCCCAAGGCTCAAAGCCAGGACAGGTGCAAGGCAGGTACACTCCTAACTGGGCCTTAACAAGTTTCTCTAAGAAGTTACGGGAGAGAGTAAGCTGGGTTTAGTCATAAACCCAATACCAGAGAAAACTTCGCAAAAACAAAAAAGCAGAAAGAACAAAGGAAAAAATACCACTTGCTAGCTCAGGAAGACAACCTCTGCAACGATCCCAATATATTTCTTCTAGTCTTTAGAATGCTTTCGGTTTGTTGGTTTTACATGACATCATCCCATATATATATTTTGCATCCATGTTTCTACCCAACACGCCCAATATTTTTTTTTGAACATACCATGTTTGTGTGTTTAACCTACATAAATGGCATTGTGCTATGGACTTTTTTTTTAATTAATGATTTTTTATTATATTATGTTAGTCACCATACAGTACATCCCCGGTTTCCGATGTAAGGCTCGATGATTCATTACTTGCATATAACACCCAGGGCACCATGCAATACGTGCCCTCCTTACTACCCATCACCGGTCTATCCCATTCCCCCACACCCTCCCCTCTGAGGCCCTCAGTTTGTTTCTCATAGTCCATAGTCTCTCATGTTTCATTCCCCCTTCTGATTACCCCCCCTTCTTTATCCCTTTCTTCCTCTACCGATCTTCCTAGTTCTTATGTTCCATAGATGAGAGAAATCATATGATAGTTGTCTTTCTCTGCTTGACTTATTTCACTTAGCATTATCTCCTCCAGTGCCGTCCGTGTTGCAGCAAATGTTGAGAATTCGTTCTTTCTGATAGCTGAGTAATATTCCATTGTATATATGGACCACATCTTCTTAATCCAGTCATCTGTTGAAGGGCATCTCGGCTCCTTCCACGATTTAGCTATTGTGGACATTGCTGCTATGAACATTGGGGTGCATATGGCCCTTCTCTTCACTACGTCTGTATCTTTGGGGTAAACACCCAGTAGTGCAATGGCTGGGTCATAGGGTAGCTCAATTTTTAACTTTTTAAGGGACCTCCACACTGTTTTCCAGAGTGGCTGTACCAACTTGCATTCCCACCAACAATGTAGGAGGGATCCCCTTTCTCCACATCCTCTCCAGCAATTGTTGTTTCTTGCCTTGTCCATTTTTGCCATTCTAACTGGCGTGAGGTGGTATCTCAGTGTGGTTTTGATTTGAATTTCCCTGATGGCTAATGATTTTGAACAACACGCCCAATATTATAAACGCTGACGGACACCATTTTTAACAGCTCCATAGTAGTCTACGTCTAGCCCATAACCTACCTGATCACTTCTCTGTTATTCAGTATTCGGGCCATTTCCAAATTGAAGATTGATAAGCAGTAAATGTCTTTGTGCGTGAGCGTTTAACGTATTTCTTGAGGCTCAATTCACTGAAGCCCAGACACTGATCGTTTTGAAGGCGTTGCTGTATCGTGCCGAGTTGCTTTCCACCGCTCGTGGTTGTAGGTGAGGCACTGAGGACTACTTGGTCAGGGGGAGGACTGCGGGGATGGGGCATTAAAAGGACTCCTGACTGAGCACAACTTCAGGTCTCAGAGGCCTCTTGTGACACAAGACTGCCCGACTCACCCCGTCCCGGGAATTTTCCCAAAGGAAAAAAAAAAATCAACGAAAGGACATGGTGGAACGTAGGAAGATGTTTCCTGCAATTTTATCCGGACCATGGCAACAACTTGGAAACCACCAAGATATTCAAAATATAGGAATGGTGGATAAAATGACGTTACCTTCAACAAACATTCACACAACTTTTTTACAAGTTAAAAAAGGAATTTCTCAACTCTGAGCCGTGCTAGGAGATCGCAGCCAAGCCCTGCCAGCCTGGGAGGGTGCCCAAAGGCTCCCTGGGGCCCAGATGGTTTCTGCAACCACTCACATTGTCGGTGGCATCCAGATCACTGCCAGGGTCGATGAGGAGCTGGACCAAGGCGGGGAAGTTATGTTTCACAGCCAGGTGCAGAGGGGAGGCGCCCTGCTGCGGGAGGAGCCATATGGATGACTCACTGGGTCCCTCCCAGGACTGCCCAGCACAGGTTGCTCGGCTGGTGCTGGGGGATGGACGTAGGGAGGGATATATAGATATGCTGCTTCTAGGTTCGGCCCTTCTTGCTCCAGAGGACATGGTGGCTCGAGGAAGGCTGAAACCCTGGCGTTTCTGCATCCTCAAGGTGGGTGGGCGCCTGAAAGACCCAAGTTTGAGACCTTGCTATCCCAGGAACTCACTACGTGACTGTGGGCAAGTCATTTCCTTTCTCTGCTACTCTTCATCTAACAAGTGGTGTTTCCTAAGGTCCCCTCTAGCGACACTTAAAAATTCTCTAATATCTCATTGAATCCACACACGAACCTAGGAAACGTGTATAGGAATGGTGTTATTAGTATTTTCATCTTACAAACAGGAACACTGGGTTCAGAAGACGTAAGTGACTTGCCCCAGAACTAACAGGAATCTTGTGTTATTGGGACTTTCTCCCCCGAGCACCTAGGTAGGTGCCTGATTACTGTTCATGCATGAAAAGAATGAATGAGGGTCAGCCAGGACCTGAACAGTGACCTCACAAGACCAACACATACCCAAGGCCTCGTGCAAGCCTGGAAGACACCTTTGTCAATGGTCCCCTGTGCCCGCCCCCCTCCTGGCCACATAACAAAGTGGAGATAATGACACATCATCTTCTCACTTGGTGATATAGTGACACACACATAGGGAATAGTACAAAGCCAATAAAATCGAAAAACACTCTCATATTGAGTATAAAGATTACAGAACACACACAATGACAAAAATGTCTACGACCAACGTCTATTGTAGTTTAGGCCAGAAAGTTTAAAAAATAAATAAATAAAAAGGTTTATTGATATTGGAAAAGAAGATTTAAACTTCTTGTAGATTTATTTGTAGACAATGTGATTATATATCTAGACAGGTTAAAAAAAGTAGTACCCCCACCAAAGAAACCCAGTACAATTAATTCAAAGTCATATAGAAGATAAAACCCACGTCAATAGCATTCCTGTTTTGAATGCCTACAAGAAATGACATATTTTTAAAAAGATATCCTCTTCATGACAGCCAAAAATATAAAGTATGAAGAGTAGAATTTTAATGGACATATCGAAGGCAAACTAAAAGCCATATAACATCACTGAGGGATGGAAAAGAAGACAAAGAAATGGCAAGAGTTCATGCTCCCAGTGAAACAGTATTATAAAGATGACCATTTTCTCTTATATTATTTACAAGTTTAATGTAATCCCAAACCCAAACTTCAATAAATGCCAAAAAGGATTCTAAAACACAACTAGAAAAAAAATTTTTTAAACCCAGGTAAAACTACCCTAAGAATTTCAACAGTGTCCTGGGATCATTGTCGGACGACGGTGAAGCCAGGATCCGGCCAGGGAAAGGTGTGCTGTGCCAGTGAACGGGCGGAGACGGAAACCGGCTCAAAAGCACGACTCAGGTGAGCCAGGAAACTTGTCAGAGCTCTGAGGACCGGCTTTCCAGGAAGCAGCAGGCTATGGAGGTAAAATAAGCCAATGCGTGCTGGATCTAGCCTCGGTCGTCCTGGAAACTCATCTGGGGGCATGTGGTCAGAAAGGGGAGCGGAAAGACAGCAAGTGTGGCTTTAGTTGTTTTACATTTTATTTATAAAAACCAAAAGAACCAAAAAGTACACAAGGTAGCCAGTGAAAAGCCTTCTTCCACCATCACCCATCTGCTCATACCCCCACTTCTAAATCCCACTGGGGATCTTTTTTCTTTTTTTCTTAAGATTTTATTTGTTTATTTGTCAGAGAGAGAATGAGCAGGGGGAGCCACAGGCAGAGGGAGAAGCAGGCCCCCTGCTAAGCAGGGGGGGCAGATGTGGGACTCGATCCCAGGACCCTGAGATCAGGACCTGAGCCAAAGGCAGACACTTAACCGACGGAGCCACCGAGGCGCCCCCCACTGGTAATCTTGATCATTGCTATTATGTGTATCCTTCCAGAGATGTTTGACTTTTTTTTTAAAGAAGAACCTTAAAGTTTTGTTTTGAGATAATTATAGACTCACATGCAGTTAAAAAATAATGCAGAGAGCTCTGGTGTATCCTTTACCCACTTCCCTCCAGTGGTAACAACTTACAAAACCCTGGTACAGGGGCTCCTGGGTGCCTCGGTCGGTGAAGAGGCCAGCTCTTGGTTTCAGTTCAGGTCATGATTTCAGGGGCCTGGGATCGAGCCCCAAGTTGGGCTCCATGCTCAGGGTGGAGTCTGTTTCTCTCTCTCCCTTTCCCTCTGTCCCTCTCCCTCGCTCACTTGACCTCTCTCTCTAATAAAATAAATAAATAAATCTTAAACCAAAAAAACCCTGGTACAATATCCCAAGCAGGATAATGACTCTGATAACATCCACGATCTTATTCCGAGCCGCCCAGCTTCATGTGTCGTCATTTGTACACGTGTGTGTTTAGTTCCATGCCATTTTATCACATGTGCGTGCTCGTGTATCAAGATACAGGACGGTTCCCTCAGGAGGGTCCCTTGTGCTGTTCTTTCGTAACTCCCTCCTCTGCCCCATGTCCCCATCCCTAACCCCCAGCAAACACTAATCTGTTTTCCGTCTCTATTGTGTCATTTTGAGAATGTTATATAAGCAGAACCATACAATATATAACTTTACAGACTGGCTTTTTTCACTCAGCATAACTCCCTTGAGATTCACCCAAGTGGTTGCACACACCAGTGGCGGCTTCTCATTGCTGAGTTGTGGGATTTGGACGTACCACAGTTTCTCTGACCGTTCACGTTTCGAAGGACATCTGGGTTGTTTCCGAGTTTGGCCTGTTATGAATAAAGGTGCTATGAAGGGGCACCTGGGTGGCTCAGTCGTTAAGCGTCTGCCTTCGGCCCAGGGCGTGATCCCAGGGTCCTGGGATCGAGCCCCACACTGGGCTCCCTCCTCCGCTGGGAGTCTGCTTCTTCCTCTCCCACTCCCCCTGCTTGTGTTCCCTCTCTCGCTGGCTGTCTCTCTCTCTCTCTCTCTGTCAAATAAATAAATAAATAAAATCTTTAAAAAAAAAAAGGTGCTATGAAAATTCACGTACAGGTTTTTGTGTGAACGGATGTTTTCACTTCTCTGGGGAGAAAGGCCAAGCGTGCAATTGCTGGGTCACAGGGTAATTACATGCTTAGTTTTACGAATAACTCCGAAGCTGTTTTCCAGAGCGGTTGTACCATTTTACATTCTCACCAGCAACGTAAGAGTGATCCAGTTTCTCCACATCCTTGCCAACATTTGGTGTCGTCACTATTTTTTATTTTCATCATTCTGATAGGTGTGTAGTGATATCTCTTCGTGGTTTTCACTTGCGCTGCCCTAAGGGCTCATGATGCTGAGCGTCTTTTCATACGCTTCTCTGCCGTCTGTATATGCTCTTCAGTGAAATGTCCATGCAGGTGTTTTGTCCATTTTCTAATTTTTTTTTTTTACTGTAGAGCTTTGAGGTGGTTTTTTATCTATTCTGCAGTGAATTTTTTTGAATTCATAGGGCGCATTTCTTCACGAAAAAATTTTTAGAAAAAGTTGTACAGACATGCTTTGTGAGACAAACCAGTGAGATGCAGCCTGCCCAGAGCAGACGGGAGCAGACACCAGCCCACACCAGAGCCCACATAACGGTGCTTTTATTCAGTACAAACAAACAGCAACAGTGATAACAGCATGAGACCATAAATGCACGGGAACTTTCTGGGAGTCCCGGCTAGGCTCTGACCAATCCATCATTGTTTTCTTACCTCCAGGTAAACAACTGAACGCTTCTACTAATGCCAAAATTTCAAAGCTCTTAATCCAGCTAGAAATGACTACAACTGAGGACCTTTTCTCTAGCTGGCTGCTTCCCCAGTTCCGAGCTGTCTAGCAGGTTAGTTTCAACATCCCAGAAAGTCTCCTCCAGCTGGCTGCTCCCCGTTCTGGGGACAAGGACAACTTTAACCTGTTCTGCGCTCAGGCTGCTGGGCCTCCTGACTGCTCGTGCCCCCCCTGTGCACCTTGGTCCTCAGCGTTCTGAGACTCAGTCAGCTGCAGGTAAAAGGGGCCTACCAGCCGCTGAGAGGCATGTAGTTAACAAGATAAGCCATCATATCATCTAAAGACTCCTTCATTTTCTGCAGCTGCCCCTTGCGGGAAGTGAGGAGGCCGTCAGACACTTCCTTGAAGGAGGCAGCATGGTGGAACCCTGAGTCGATGGCACCCAAGGGACTGGCCTGATCTTGGAGGTTCTGTGGTAACCCTGGGATACTGGACGGCAGGGTGTGGCACGTGGTCTGGAGTTGCTGAGTCAGGTTGTGGGCAATCGCAAGAGGACGGGACTCAAAGTGCCAGCACAGTGGGATTCTTCTGTACCATCATGGCCAACGCTTCTCTTCCACTCCACCTGGGAGAGAGAGAACTTATCCTGAGCACATTGACTTTTCCAGTTGGCACTCTGCACATTCTTCCTGGCAAATTCGATCAGATTAACAGTGGGATGGAGCTGAGAAATGGTCTCTTGGCTTTTTTGCTTGGCTTCTTTCACCCCGCTGAGAGCTTGCTGGTAGACACGTGAGCGGAGCTTGGTAGACAGGGATCCCAGTCTAATGTAATAACTTGGCTTCTGAACCGTATCAAACTCTTCTACTTTTTTTGCTTCTTTTTCTAGTTCTTTCTCCGTGAGTGGGAGGTACTGACCCACCAGCAGCTCTGATTTGGTGAGCGCATTTTCTCCTCCGCTGATCACCAGCTGCATCATCTGACCTCCCAAGACTGTGTTAGTGCTGCCATTGACCACAGTCTTGGTCTTCTCCACACTGCCAGTCACTGCTCCTTTGGTCTTGTCCATTACTCCAGTGATGGCGCCGGCCATGGAATCCTTGGCCCCGGTCACAGTAGTTGTCACAGCATCTTTTGCCCTGGTCATATCACCTCTGCCATTGGTAACAACCTGGTTTGTTGGCTGGTTCGTTGGCTGATTCAGAAAAGGCAGTTTCTCCCCAATCCTCAATCCTCCTCAATCCTGTCTAGCCCCTTACAAGCATAGGTATTGGCAACCGCAATGTGTGGCTCTAGCTTCTGGGTGATGGGCAGAGCACTGGTCACAGCCACAGAAGAGATGGCGTGCACACTGTTCTCTGCCATCTTGCACACAGACTTCAAGAGTAGATTTAGTTTGTAAGAAACCGTGCAACTGTCTTCCGCAGTGGCTGTACCATTTTGCATTCCCAGCGTAATGAACACGAGTTCCTGCTGCTCCACAGCCTCATCAGTATTCGGTGCTGTCAGTGTTTCGGCTTTCGGCCATTCTAGTACTTGTGTACAGCACGGGGTTCTTACGGAGCACTTCTTTACTTTCTGCAACTGCAAGACACTCCGGATTCCTCCTATATATTTCCCACCCCAGTCCTAGAAGCAGTCATTTCTCCAAGAGCCCTGGTACCTTTTGGTGGAGAAAGTGCATCTTATTTTTTTCACGTAACTACAGTATTGAGATCTATTCATAGAAGTGTATTTGTTTAAAAACTTCCCCAATTTGGAACTCTCTTGCATTGTTGGTGGGAAGGCAAACTGGTGCAGCCACTGTGGAAAACTGTATGGAGGTTCCTTAAAAAGTTAAAACTAGAACTACCCTACAACCCAGCCATCGCACTACTCGGTATTTACCCAAAGTATACAAAACACTAATTCAAAGGGATACATGCACCCTGATGTTTATAGCAGCATTTTCTACAATAGCCAAATTATGGAAGCAGCCCGTGTCCATCAATTGATGAATGGATAAAGATGTGATGATGTGCTATAGATAGATAGATAGATAGATAGATAGATAGATAGATAGATAGATGAATGAAATCTCGTCTCCGCAATGGCGTGGATGGAGCTAGAGAATATTAAGCGAAATAAGTCCATCAGAGAAAGACAAATACCATATGATTCCTAGAAGTAGATTTGCTTGGTCAGAGGGCCCATGCATTTGCACTTTGTTATACACATTGTGAAAATTGCTCTGTTGTATGGATTGTACCAGTTTATACTGGCTCTGGTAACATATGATGATGCCTACTTCCCCACAGCTTTGCCAACACGTTTGACAAAACTTTGGGATTTGTACAAATCTGATGAGTGAAGAATCATATGTCCAGGTCGCATCAATTCACATTTCTTTTAAGAGTCATCTGTATTTCTTTTCTATCAAATGTCTGTTCGTACCCTTTGGCCATCTTTCTCTTGGGTTATTTTTTACGTTGTAATAATTTGCACAAACTCTTATATATGAGAAAGACTCAGTCCTTTATCTTTGGATCTAGTTTGTCATTTACCTTTTGACTTGGCTTATAGTCTCTTTTGCCAGGCAAAATGTTTTTATTTTTTATATAATCGAGTTTATCAGTCTTTTATGGTATGTGGATTTAGGACAATTCCCCCACCCCACTTTTCTCTTTCAGAGTGTTCTTAGCTATATTGAACTTCAATTGTTTAAGGGGGAAAAAAAAAGATAAATAGGGACACCTGGCTGGCTCAGACAGTAGAGCATGCGAATCTTGATCTTGGAATCGTGAGTTCGAGCCCCACATTGGGTGTAGAGCTCACTTTAAAAAAGATAAATAGATAAAAAAACCTGTTTTTATTACACGTATGAGCCACATCTTGCAGCAATCTGAAAGGACAAAGGAGGGCAGGGCATCCCTAAAAGAGAGAGAGACAGGAACGTGCCCCATGCTGTAGGCATTCGCTCAGAGTATTGGCTCCACTGCTTCACATCAGTGGGAGGGGGCATCCATACCAGAGGCAGCCAAAGACACCCAGCCAGCAGAGCACTGGTACCTCCTGGACCAGCAGAGAGGGGTAGCTGAAGTTGGTGAGGGTTTAGCTGGTATTCATTCATTCAGTGAGTATGTATTCAGTGTCCACTGTGTGCAAAGTACTGTTCTAGGCCCTGAGGATCCAGCAGTGGACTGTTAGAACAGACAGAGCCTCCATCATCAGCAACAGCATCAGCAAAGAGTTTGCATTCTATTGGGGAAAACTGACAATAAACACAAGAAACAACTTAACCTACCAGTTGTGCCAAATGCTAAGAAGAAAGCAAATCCCATCAGGGGTAGGAAGTTATCAGAGATGAGGGAACAGATGGGAGTGTCTCCTCGTTGAGAAGAGTGAACAGAGGACGCCCCTGATGAAGAGATATTAGGGATGGGGGCTGTGTGATTGAATCAGCCCGCAACTGGGGCAGGAAAAGCACGAAGCCCCTACAGGAAACAGTTCATTGTAACAGTCCATTAAATTTAATTTAAGTAAACACTTATATAAGATATGTCACAAAAGGGAGTCTTATTCAATAAGAGGTGTTGAGATAACTAGTTAGTAATTTTGGAGGGAAAAATACACATTGATCCCTATTTGATACCACAGATATTTAAAATCTGATTTTTAAAAGTTGGCTTTTAAAAAATCAATTTATGGAGCGGTGCTTGTCTGGCTCAGGCAGAAGAGCGTGCAACTCTTGATCTTGGGGTTGTGAGTTCAAGCCCCATATGGGGTGTAGAGATTACTTAAAAATAAAGAAAGAAATGATAGATAAGTAAATAAATCTTTAAAAATCAGCTTATGAAAAAATTAGAAGAGAACAAATTATTTTGAAGCTATGAGCAAGGAGATTCATTTTCCAGGCATAGAAGCAATATAAGAAAAAGCAAAGGAAAAAAATCATCAGATTTGACTTGTTAGGACCTTCACTCTTTAGGTCTGTGTCTTTTGACACCGTTACTACCAGCAGATTCCTTTTCATTATTTAGAAAGTGTAAATATAACAAGTAAAAATAGTATAAATAAATCAATAGGGGCAAACCTAGCCCAAATGAAATGGAAAACAGCTTACAGCAAGAAATCTGTGCTGTCAACATTGGAGGCAGAAGGCTGATCCATATTACATATAGAATCCATGCAAACTAATTTAAAAATCAAATTAGATCCCTATATGTAAATGGGCAAATTCACTACAAATGGAAAAATGTTCACTTTCAATAATAATTAAAAGGGTGTAAATGGAGACAATGAGGGATGTTTGAGTATTTATTTTTTAAAGTTTATTTTATTGCATAATCCCTACACCCAGCGTGGGGCTCAAACTCACGACCCTGAGATAGAGTTCCAGGCTCTTCCGACTGAGCCAGCCAGGTGCCCCCGGGGCCTTTATTAATTGGGAGAAAATGTAAAGCCTAATAAGCACTTCGGGTGAGAGGACCAGGAAACTCGCAGTCCGGACGCTGCTAGCGGTTCTACAGACGGGCACGAGACTTTTAGGAAGTGGTTCGGCTTACACAGCAAGAGCTAGAAAGAGGCTCACAGTATTTGACCTCAAATTCGCTATTTCTGAGAATCTTTCCAAAAAAAGAAAAGCAGTCGTACGCATGCAGCTGTGCTACCTGTATTGGCAGGTCAACCTGACGCTCCAGCACAGCTGAGGAGGCTAATAAGTCATGGTGCCTCTGTTTATCAGACCACATGTCGCCGTCGGTAGCTGTGTGGCACCACGGAAATGCTCCCGTTATCTGGACGCAAAATTATATATGTAGAATAGTTCTATACCAAAGTAAGCAACTTTTTAAAAAAATACTGAGAGTAAAGAAAGAATATCTGTGCCAGGATAGGAGAAATACGGATGATCCTGTTTTCCAAACTTCCTTTTATGTTTTATTCCTTTAAAAATGTTTTAAGTTCAACTTTGTTGGTGGGTTTAAATTATTATTTGACTATACACAGAGATATATCATGTTGCTATAGAAGATTAAATATTAAAATCATTTTAATATCTCCAATTAGTTTATACTCCTACAGTGATTAATCTAAATCTTACACTGATTTTTTAATTTAATTTAATTTTTCGTCATGATAAGCGTACTCTTTAATCCCCATCACCTATTTCACCCAGCCCTCTACCCAGCTCCCCGCCGGTAACCATCAGTTGGTTCTCTAGAGCTAAGAGTCTGCTTCTGGCTTACCTCTCTCTCTTTTTTTTTCTTTGCTCATTTGTTTTGGCTCATAAATTCCACATATGACTGAGATCATATGGTATTTGTCTTTCTCTGACTGATTTCATTAGCGTTATACATTCTAGCTCCATCCATGTTGTTGCAAATGGCAAGATATGGCTGAATAATATTCCATTAAATATATATACCACATCTTCTTTATCCATTTATCTGTCAGTGGACGCTTGGGCTGCTTTCACAGTTTGGCTATTATAAATAATGCTTCAATAAACATTAGTGTTTTTGTATTTTTCAGGTAAATACCCAGTAGTGCAATTACCAGATCATAGGGTACTTCTATTTTTAATTTTTTGAGGGCCCTCCATGCTGTTTCCCAGAGTGGCTGCACCAGTTTGCATTCCCACCAACAGTGCACAGGGGTTCCTTTTTCTCCACATCCTCACCAACACTTGTTCCTTATGGTTTTGACGTTAGCCATTCTGACAGAATCATTTAATTATAAAAGTCATAGAAAATGTTAATACCTAATACTGATGAAAGGTCACTCATAAATTACTGGGGGCTATGGGATCTGACCTTTCTGGAAAGGATTTAACAACTTACAGGAAGAACCACAGAAATGTTTTTACCACCTGACCCAGAAATCCTGTTTGGAGAAGTCATATATAATGCAAAAGAAATACAAAGTTACAAGCCCTAATGATGTTCATAAGTCATTATTTATCCTGGCAAAGTCAGAAACAACTTCAATACTCAATAGTTGAGGAACTGTTAAGTGTGATGTACTCAACCGAACCACATCTGGCATCAAAAATGGTTGTTAGAAAAGCTAGCAACAGTTGATCCCTTTGCTGGATAGTCTCCACTGGACTCAAATCAAAATTCTGATGTCTAGGGGCGCCTGGGTGGCTCAGTCGGTTAAGCGTCTGCCTTCGGCTCAGGTCATGATCCCAGCGTCCTAGGATCGAGCCCCACATCAGGCTCCCTGCTCAGTGGGGAGCCTGCTTCTCCCTCTCCTGCTCCCCAGCTTGTGCTCTCTCTCTGTCAGATGAATGAATAAAACCTAAAAAAAAAAAACAAAACCAAAAACAACAACAAAAAATTCTGATGTCTTGATGGTTAAAAACAAAAAAGCATCCCCCTTTCCAGAATGCTGCCTTAGCCCGGATTCTTTCTAGCTGGAGGTGCTGCTACACATATGAAGACGACTGGAAGGCCATAAAGAAAAGTCATTGCTCACACCTTACTAGGGTGCTGGGATTAGGGATGCCTTTTTTCTCTATATTCCGATGAACTGTGCTATATTGTTCTTACGATAATTTTAAAATACAGTGCTTATTTAAGAAACGACCTCTTAAACAAACAAACAAAAACAAATGACCTCTTTCCATGCTAAACAACAGAGAGCTCCTCATTTACATAACGGGAATAAAAACAGCACCTACAGATAAAGAAACAAAGGCCCAGGGAGGTCAAAGCAACTTGCCCAAGGTCACTCAGTTTGTGAACAGGAGTGCCAGGCCTCAAAGCCAGGTTGTCCGACAAAGTCCGTGTCTTAACCACAAGGATATACTGTCGCCTGTGAATGTACCACACCGTGTAACAAGAAACAGTGAGCAACCAAGAGGCTAGATCTGTAATACAAAAGACCGTCACTAAGTCCCAATGGATACATGAGTGGAGAACACGAGCGAATAATTCCTTTGGGAGGAAATGCAGCTTGTTTGCTAAGCCTGTTCTAGCTAGAAGCTTATGTGACCCTCCCTCACGCTAGCTTCCAGGTCCCCCAGCCCTGGCCCTCATTCCAACCCCAGGGGCCCAAAGCACCCGTCTCTCCCTGCTGTGCTTCATCAGAGAGGTCGTGGAGACTGCAGTGGGGACCCCCTTCAACCCAGGCCCCCACACTTACATGATCAGCCACGTTGGTGTAGCCTCCTGCATGGATGAGGGGCCGGGCCACGTCCTCAGAACCACCGAGGACTGCGTAGTGGAGGCAGCTCTGTTTTTTCTAGAGGGAAACGGGCATGATTGGGATCGTTATTCCATTACGCCCAGGACTATTACCCCCTCGAACCCTGAGGCTGGAGAAATCGATGCCTTGGCCAGGCCTGGTGTCTAGTAAAAGGAGTTCACTGTGGTCCTGGCTTTTCCTTGTCTCCTGTCGCAAACTCCAGAACATACATCAAAGCCTGCACAATTCCTAGGCTAGTAAAGACACGCAAAGTATACTCTGAGGTTTTCAAGGAGGGGAGGGGAGCAAATAAGACTTGCCAGCACAGAGCAAACCCCACCTGGCACACACTGCCCCGCCGCAGCTGGTCGCAGCACGTCTGGGCACGAGCCGGGCAGCGCCAGGGCAAGGCTGCATTCTGATGGGCCTTCTAAGTGCCCACCTTCCCTCTGAGCCCACCCCCGGCCAAACAACAATCTCACATGAGATACCCCCTCACTCTACCAGGCAGACCCCTCTAGGTGACCAGCTGTCCCAGACTGCCCAGACTGCTCCCCAGGACTTTCAGTTTTAACACCAGCACAGTATGGGGCAAACTGGGATGAATGAGCTGGTCACCCTCCCAAAGCCCTGTCTGAACTGCGTGCACAGGGTGAGTGGGAACCAGTTGGCCTCCCAACGGGAAATGTCATCACTTTGGGTTAGCCCCCAGTTCAGAGACCCTGCGAGGGCTGGGGGCGTCCAGATAGAATGTGCCCTCTGCCAGAAAGCTCAAGCCAAGACGAGAGCACAAGGCCCAGTGCAGTGGACAGCTCCAGCCCTGCCAAGGACCACCAGCTGGACACGACCTCCCCAGTCCCTAAACTCCTGTGCTGTTACTGCCGGGGAGGTGGCCTTGACATTTCACTTCTTGTGCCCTCTCCCAGTCCTGAGCACTGTGCTGGCGCAGGGAAAGGGCTGCTGCCCAAAGAGCAACCCCGGGCATATGGAAGGACATAGTTGGGGGCCCTGAGGCAGCTACTTTCACCCTCTGGGCGTTGGTGTCATCCCGACACCCTGGGGCAGCAAGGTGTACCTGCTAGGGAAGTTCTGCAAATGCAGTGTTTTGTGACTTCTCAAGTATTATTCACATTTAAAGGGGGTTAACATTGATATTATTATTGAATTTACATTTGCTATTTTGCTACTTATTTTCTATACGTCTCCTGTCTTTTTTGTTCTTCTGTTTCTCCTTGATTGCCTTCTTTTGTGTTAAATAGTTTTAGCATACTATTTTAATTTCTGGGCTTTTCAACTATTTTTGCTATTATATTTTATTATTATCGCTTTATTGTTGAAATTAGGAACAGAGAATTCCAGACCCTGAAGCCATTCAATCAGCCAAGAAAGATTATTTGTCATTGACCTAAAAGTAAAAAGCAAAACAAAACAAAAAACGCCAACTCACTACCTAAGGAAAGTCCACAACGCCCCTTTCCAGGACACAGAATTTCCAACGGCTGACCTAAGGAGTCAGTAGTGAGAGAGAGGAGGCCTGTCCCAGGCTCCAGCACAGGCAAGGTAAACCTTCCAGGCCAGGAGCTCTGCAGCCCGGGGATTAGGCTTTTCAGACTCAGCTTTGCTTTTTGCCAGCTTGTGACCCGCGAAAGTCACTGCATCTCTCTACACTTCCGTTTCTTCATCGGTAAAAGAGGGGAAATTTTTCTGAAGTAATTGTTATGAAGGGGACTCGTGAGCTACCGAGTACCCCGCGATAAGAAGACACCAACAGGTGTTCCCAGTCGCTCCCAGGCACTGGGAGGGGTATTTACTCCTCACAGCAATGTTAAAACGTGACTACACAGCATCCCCGCTTTATACTTGGGAAGTGAGGCTCAGAGGATTTAAGCGACTTGCCGTCGGTCACAGAGCCCAGCAGTGGAGAAGGCAAGACCAGACCCCGGGTCTGCGGCCTCAGGGCCCCTATTCACACGCGTTCAGGAATCCCTGAACCGTTGACACGGCTAGGGTAAGGGTCAGTAGCCGGGCAGACATCCGTCCCCAGCGAGGGCTGACTACCTGGGTGAGGGCATTCACACAGCTCCCCGCCTCAAGGAGCAGCTGCACACAGTCGGGGTGCACGCCTTCAGCCGCCGCGTGCAGGGCAGTCAGACCTTCCTGAGGATGGCAGGGAGGCTGAGGCCAGGCCCTGAGATGCGAGGGACCCCTTGCGCTATGCTCCAGAGCTCTAGGCGCTCTCCACGGCCATGCTGCTGAGGACAATAACCTGGGTCGTTATTTGTGGTTCCTGGAACCCCATAGCCGATTTTCTCACGTTGAGGAGCCGATTCGCTCCCGCCTCCACATCCCTGCTCATGTTCTCCCCCTCCAAGCTGCCTCACCCCCTGCTCTCTGTCTATTCCTTCTTACTCCAGAAAGCCTCTACCAGCGGAAAATCCGGCTGCACCTCGGGCCGTCCGTTCCTTGAAAGCAGGGAGCGAGCGAGCATCACGCATCTCGGCATCCTCTGGGCCGTGACTCACCACGTTCCGCTCCTCCAGGTCCCGCCTGATGTCCACGAGCCGCTGCAGCACAGCCAGGTGTCCCCGGGTGGCAGCCAGGTGAAGGGCTGTGTTCCCCTCCTGCAGGCAGAAGGGCTCCCGAAGGACCGGTAGAATCATAGACCCTTGAAAGCCCTGGGGACCTGCTGGAAACGCCCCTCATTGTACAGACATGGAAGCTAAGGTCCAGAGAGGGGAAGTGACACATCTAGGGTCACAGAGCGAGTCGATGAAAAACTGCAGCCCCCGAACGCTGGGCCAGGGTCTCCCTGACCCTGAGGAGTGTGCCCCAAACTACAACCAGTCCTGGTCTTTCCTTACACTTGAAGGCAGACACAATACTCGGGGGAAAAAAATCCCTACTTTCCATGTCCCCGTCTAAAGCCAGTCCCGCCTTGAGCCATCCTGGATCCACCCCCTCCCCCTGCTCAAGGCCACAGCTCCAAGGACTCTCCTCAGCACTCAGGTTGTGCCCAGGCAGCCAGTTCAAGATGGTAGCTTCTCATTGAATAGCGTGGCCATGCTGACCACACTACCTAAAACTGCAACTCCAGGGGTGCCTGGGTGCCTCAGTCGGTTAAGCGTCTGCCTTTGGCTCAGGTCATGATCTCGGGGTCCTGGGATCAAGCCCTGCTCAGCGGGGAGTCTGCTTCTCCCTCTCCCTCTGCCCCCTGCTTGTGCTCTCACTCACGCGCATGCTCTCTCTCTCTCTCAATTAATAAAATCTTTTAAAAAAATAGAATAGAATAAAATAAAATAACATATAATAAAATGAAACTCCCACCCCCTGTTCTCCTGATCCACTGATCTTGCTGGACTTTTCTTTCCCTTTTCCCCCAGAGCACTGATAACCCAACACAGTATAATTTGCTTGTATACTATGCTTATTGTTTATAGTCTGACTCTTCCTGCGAGAACATAAACACCTCAGCGCAGGGATTTCTGTACTTTGTTCTCCAATGTTCCCCCAAGTGCCTAGAACAGGGCCTGGGGCACAAGGCAGACATTCAATAAAATATTTGTTCAATGATAAGTACTGTGACAGAGAGATTGTCACGTGTCTCCTAGACCTTGAGAGCCGCAGGGCTGGTAGTTGTCTCACACTTGAGAAGTCTAAAGGTGACACGACACAGCCAAGAGAGGTGGTTCCACGGGGTGTGGCAAAGGGCACACTGTTCTTTGTATCAGAAGTGGGTCTTGCCGGGGCGCCTGGGTGGCGCAGTCGTTGGGGCGTCTGCCTTCGGCTCAGGGCGTGATCCTGGCGTTCCGGGATCGAGTCCCACATCAGGCTCCTCCGCTGGGAGCCTGCTTCTTCCTCTCCCACTCCCCTGCTGTGTTCCCTCTCTCGCTGGCTGTCTCTCTGTCACATAAATAAATAAAAAATCTTTAAAAAAAAAAAAAAAAGAAGTGGGTCTCGCCAAGGGCAGCCTGATGGGGTTGTCCTTAAAGGGATCTATCTTTCTGCAGGCGCTCCTGGGAGGCTCAGTCAATTAAGCATCCGACTCTTCTTTTTTTTTTTTTTTTAAAGATTTTATTTATTTATTTGGGGGCGCCTGGGTGGCACAGCAGTTAAGTGTCTGCCTTCGGCTCAGGGCGTGATCCTGGCGTTATGGGATCGAGCCCCACATCAGGCTCCTCTGCTATGAGCCTGCTTCTTCCTCTCCCACTCCTCCTGCTTGTGTTCCCTCTCTCGCTGGCTGTCTCTATCTCTGTCGAATAAATAAATAAAATCTTTAAAAAAAAAAGATTTTATTTATTTATTTGACAGAGACAGAGAGAGAGGGAACACAAGCAAGGGGAGTGTGAGAGGGAGAAGCAGGCTTCCTGCCTAGCAGGGAGCCTGATGCGGGGCTCCATCCCAGGACCCTGGGATCATGACCTGAGCCGATGGCAGACGCTTAACGGCTGAGCCACCCAGGTGCCCCTAAGCATCTTGACTCTTCACTTCAAGCTCAGGTCAAGATCTCAGGGTCATGAGATGGAGCCCCACGTCATGTTCCATGCTCGGCGGGGAGTCTGCTTCTCCCTCTCCCTCTGCCCCCCCCCAAGAATAAATAAATCTTTTTTAAAAAGGGAGGGAATCTTTCTGCATAGGACAAGTGGATGGTGAAGGGGCCCCAGCAAAGAGAAGAGTGGGAAGGGACCAGCCAGAGAAGTACATCCCGCAGGAAGAACCACACGTGGAGAACCAGAGCAGGGGCCCCTGAGGGAACCCACAAAGGCATCAGAAGGGACAAGCCAGCCTCAGCTATTCATCACGCCCAGCAGGGCTCTGGGACAGGTCTAGCTACACCAGTCATGGGGCTCTAGCTCAAGGTCTGTTCCTCTGCCCTGGCCTGTTTCTGCACCTTCCTGAGCCAGGAATCAAGACATGCACATTAGACCAGAACTCTTAGGGCCCAGTGAGGGGGGGAACATACACCAGTGCCAAAGTGGTACTTAAAGCAGCTACAGACGCACCTCCCCTCATGGTAACTCCACACACACCTGCAACAGCTATATCCTATGCGGTCGAGGATGAAACATTTAAATTTCTTCTCTGATCATTACCATGTTGTATTAAAAGTTAAGTTGAAAAAAATTCCCTCAATGACCACAAAATATCCCCTCAACAGCTTTGTTCGCTTCCCCCCCACTCTCGGTACTTGTGCGCACAGCTGCCTAGCTCCTGCCGGCTTGGCCAGGGTGTGAAGTCTGTGTTCAAGGAGACACAAAGGAAGTGGTGAACCATGCGGGGCCAATACGTGCCCCCAGGTAGCAGGGCTGTGGAGACAGGGGCAGGGTTTTGTTTTCCTTCTGGGTTATAAATATCCACATCTTGCTCTTTTTTCTTTTTTTTTAAGATTTTATTTGACACAGAGAGGAGAGAGAGAGCGAGCGCAAAAGCGGGGGGAGCAGCAGAAAGAGGGAGAGGGAGAAGCAGGCTGTGGGGTCCTAGCAGGAGTCAGACCTTTAACGGCACAAAGCCTTGAAAGGCATATAACTATGCCTCCTGCCCAAATGAAATTCAAAATGAAAACACATTTCACCTGAAAATACAAAACTTAACAGGGCATGCAATTTTTTTTAAAGATTTTATTTATTTATCTGGGGAAGAGAGAACGAGCGAGTAAGAGAGAGCACAAGCAGGGTGAAGGGCAGAGGGAGAAGTAGACTCCCCGCTGAACAGGGAGCCCGACATGGGACTCGATCCCGGGACTCTGGGATCATGACCTGAGTTGAAGGCAGACATTTAACCGACTGGGCCACACAGGTGCCCCAATTTTTTAAAAAAGATTTTTTATTTATTCATTTGAGAGAGCAAGCGAGAGCATAAGCAGGCAGGAGGTGGAGGGAGGTGGCGAAGCAGACTCCCCGCTGAGCAGGGAGCCTGAGCCGGGGCTAGATCTCTGCACCTCAGGATCACCACCCAGCTGAAGGCAGACACTTAACCGACGGAGCCACCCAGGCGCCAACAGGGGCATGAAATTTTAAAAGCTTCTGTCTAGAATTTCTGATGGCAGATTCTGGGTAAGCTCATCAAAGCGGGGCTTTGCTTGTTTCCCAGTTTTGGTGCTCCTGCCCTCCTGGCACCCTGAATACAATCATGTTTTTACCTCCGAGGTAGAGGCATCCTGGCGGGGGCTGTCCTCCAGCCTACCTAGTCCAGAGCATGACCGGCTCAGCCCGTTTCCGGAATGAAGGAAAGCAGCCCGATCTGATCCTCAGGGCCAAAAGGATGAGTGTGGACAGCTGGATTCGGTGCAAACACCAAGGGCTTCGTGCCCAGGAAGCAGCTTGAAGAGAGGGAGCAGCCCAGGGCTGGACATCGGGTTGCTGGTTCCAAACCCAGTTCAACCTTTGTCTTGCTGTGTGACCTTGGCTAAAGCATCCCCCTCTCTGGACCTATAATCTACAAAATGAGAAGGTTGAACTGGTCCTCAATGAAGGACACTTCCAGTTCTAAGGCCCTGTGGTGCATTTGCCTGTCACTAGCTTATAAACAGAACTCCTCTATCCTGGCCAAGCACATTAATCAGAAGATTAATAATGGAGTTTGTCCCTTTATTGGAAGCATTGTTTAGAATTTGCTGCAACATACTTGCCTAATGATCCACAGTGATAGGAGTCCTTTTCAGGGTGGTCCCCTCAGGCCCAGCCCTCCCCTCCCCTCAGATTGGTGGTGAAATCCTGCTTGGAGCTCTCCACCCTGAACCAACTGCTCCCTCCTCCGGGCCCTCATCCTATTTTTGTCATGACCATAGTAGATGACTAAATGACGAAGAAAGTTAATAACCAGCAGGTGCATGGCTACCACCCCCCTAGCTCTTCCCCTCCCCCCCAACAACAGACAGCCCCAAGGGCATCACAATCCTGCTCAAACCCACACCAGGCAGCACCACCAGCCAACAGATTGGCCATCCCGGCTCCCCACATCTGATCACAGCTTTCTACTGCGGTGGCAGCCCAGCTTCCTTGAGTGAAAAACTGTGTCTTGGATATCTTTGGGCTCCTCACGCACAGCGCGGGACGGGCCCATAGCGTGTGCTCGCCAAATGCCTGATGAACATCAGACCCTCTCTGGTCCTTGAGCCGCCTGCCCCTCCAGAGTGCTGGAGTCAGAAGCGGGCACAGGTCAGCTGCTAGCGCCCACCCTGGTCAGGAGCCCAGAGCTTGGACCTCCTCTGGGACCCCGTTACAGTACCTTGTCTTTCACACTGTGGTCACAGCCAGAGCCCACGAGGAAGTCCAGAGCTTCCAGCTGCCCGTGCTCAGCAGCCCGGTGGAAGGCCGTCCTTCCCAGCTGACCAGAGAGGGGAAGAGAGTGACCCTTCTGTACCCTGTGGGAGGCACGCCCCCGCTGCCCATCTAGTCAATCTCTCAGGGCTTGCAGGGGCCTCTCCTGCCCCGGCAACTCTCTCCTCCTCTCGCTCGACACACCTTACCTGGAAAGCCCAGACCCAAATTTCCCACAAGATCCACTGGGTGGGGTCCCTCCCCCACTGAAATCCTTCTGTGGCTCCCTGCTGCCTACTGAGTAAAGGACAGATTTCTGAGGCGTGAGGTCAGTGGAGATTTCCATGAGGAGCTCCCAACAAGCCCCTGGCTCTCACTCCCAGAATTCCAGTCCATCTGAACTCACATGCAAAGGGCCCTTTTCCACCTCTAAAGCTCTAACAATGCTCTCCTCTCTACTTACAAAACCTCCCTGCTTTCCAATCTTACCAACAAAATCCAGTTCACACACTAAATGTCACCTCCTCCGGGAAGCAGAAAGCAGTGGCTCCCGTCTCCAACCTATCTAGTTAGTCCTCATCAGAGCCTCTCTGAGGGAACTGACCGTTTTCCTCCTGTGTCCCGCTCATTTGTGCCCTAACTTCCCTTCCAGACCAGCAGTTCCCTGAGGTGGAGTCTAGTCTGCACTACCCATACCTCAAAGGATGTACTCAAGAAATGGGCAGGAGTGGCCCCAGGAGCCCCAAACTCAATGGGAACGACAAGCAGCCTCAAGGCCATTCTCACCTTGTCAGCACGGTCCAAGAGCACATCTCCCAGGTCCTCCATTACGAACGCCAGCACCGGCACGTGACCTTTTTGGGCTGCACAGTGCAGTAAGGTCAGGCCATCCTGGAAAAAGGTGGTAGACCACAGCGGTCCCTGCAGTCTACGAAGAGGGGCTCTTCTCACACCCTGGTTGTCTCCCAAAGGGTGAGTGTTTGCAACCCAGAACACAGCTTTCCCATGGAAACAGCACAGTATGTAAATGGGGATGGACCCCTGGGTCACCCACAGGTGCCCACTCAGCCTCACAGGGCCTGGTGGGAGTCAGGATGCCAGAGTCCAAATCCCAGCTCCAGCATCGATCAGCAATGCAGTGTGGTCTTGACCAAGTTATCTGTACCTCGATGAGCCTCCATTTTCTCCTAGGTCAAATCAGGATAACCTCTGACTGCCTCAGTGGGTGGCTGAGGGGGTTGGACAGCGTCACCTAGAGGAAGTCTTTTTATACGCTGAAAAATAACTCGGGGTGTGAGGTGCGGTTGTGTAGCACTAACAGTCCCCAGAATACCCCCCACACGACAGTATTACAAGGTTACAACATCTGCTTGCTCTGATTCAGCCCCAAATGAGAAACGAGGCCACTAAGTGCCCAGGATCTCTCTCTAGGAGGTCACCTCCTAACATTCCGGGGAGGGCTGAGAGCTGATGGGGTCTGCAGGAGGTGCAAAAAAAAGGAGAAAATAGACCCCACAGTGGAGTCACTTGTGCTAAGGCCCACCCACGTCACCAGACCGAGACTTAATACCTAACCTAACTGCAGCTTCAGCCTCTCCCAGATAAGTAATCTTCACCAGTCAGGCTGGTATTTCCTGGTCCACACTAGGGAGGGAATCCACCTGACAGACCCCCTACCGGTCTCCAAAGGAAGGTGATCTTACCTAAAACAATCCACTCTTTGCTAGAGTAACTTCGTTGCCCCACTTCCTTTTGCCTATAGAAGTCTCATTTTGTACAGCTCCCCAGAGCTCCTTTCTATTTGCTAGATGGGATGCCGCCCAATTCATGAATCATTGAATAAAGCCAATTAGATTCTTAAATTTACTCACTTGAATTTTGTTCTTTAACAGAGGGGGGTGGCTAGGGTGGGAAGAGGCCTAGGCAGGGAGAAGGTCTCTTGGCCCCAGAAGCAATATTTAAGTGAGGCACGTTTGCAAATCCTACGGTTATAGCCCAGAGCTTCTACCAAGGCCTTGCAATATAGCTCCCGTGTTTGGAGCACTGTTTTTCAAATAGGTTGCAACCACCAATGGGTCATAAAAATCAATATATTGAATGATGTTGTACATCTTGACAGTGGTTCGGATTACACAGGAGTAAAATTTATGAAATCTCAGTGAATATAAACTTACGATTTGTGTATTTCATTTTAGGTAAAGAAATTGAATTCTAGTTAATGCTATGCATGCTGAAGTATTTAGAGGGAAGTATAGCGATGTCTGTAATTTATCTTGAAATGCTTCCAAAATTTATAAGGAACTTTAAAAGCTCATCAATGATATATTAAACAACCCAATTAAAAAATCATTTGGACAACAAAGAAGATATATGGACGGCAAATAAGCATGTAAAAAGATACCTAACATCATTAGTCATTATTGAAATGCAAATTAAAACCACAAAGAGTTTCTAACAGTAGAGTATGGAAAGGGGAAAAATGCTAACATTCCAGTGGAGAAACCTGGCCAACACCACTTTAACCATGTGATCCAGTGTGAAATTATGGTTTATAATAAGAAATCAAGTGTGAAATTATGGTTTATAATAAGAAATATGTATTTGGTCTCCGTCCTGTTTCCGGCACAAAGCTCCTAAACCCTTGGAATTTTCTAAGTGCATGGAGTGATTAAGGTGTCTATTGTTATGTTAATTTGGTGACAGGGGAAGCCCAAGGTAACCTGAAGATGGGGGCTGGTTGCCTGGGAAACCAACTTGATTGGAGGGTTAGAACTTTCAGTCCCACCCCCTGACCTCCATGGAGGGGAGAGAGGCTGGAGGTTGAGTCAATCACCAATGATCAAGGATTTAATCTATCCTGTCTATGAAATGAAGCCTCCATAAAAATACCAAAGGAACAGGGCTGGGAGAACTTGCAGGTGGGTGAACAAGAATGCATCCACGTGCCGGGTCCCACACTCCACAAGGACAGGAGTTCCTTTGTTTGGGACCTCACCTTATGTGTCTCTTCATCTGGCTATTGATTTGTGTCCTTTAATATCCTTTGGAATAAATTTGTGATCCAGTGAGTAAACTGGTTTCCTGAGTTCTGTGAGCCCCTCTAGCAAATGAACCAAACCTAAGGAGGAGGTCATGGGAACCTCTGATTTATAGCCAGTCTGTCAGCAGCCCAGGTAATAGCCTGGACATGGGGTTGGCTTCTGAAATGGGGGTGCTCTTGTGAGCCCTTAACCAGTGGAATCTGATGCTATCTTCAGGCAGATAGTGTTGGAATTGAGTTAAATTTGTGGGATACCCAGTCAGTGTCCATGGAGAATTGAACTAACTGCTTTTGGTACGGAAAAAACACACACATTGGAATTGGTGTCAGAATTGGATCAAGGTGACATCACCAGTGATAGGCCATATTGGGTATTGATAAAGTTAACTCTTATATCCAGACCTACAAAATAGAGGCTGCCCCAGTGACCTGGCGCAGGTCACAAATCTAAACTAACTTGGGGGCGCCTGGGTAGCTCAGTCAGTTAAGCATCTTCCTTCCGCTCAGGCCATGATCTCAGGCTCCTGGGCTCTAGTCCTGCTTCCAGCCCCTTGCTCAGCAGGGGGTCTGCTTCTCCCTCTCCCTCTGCCCCTCCCCCCTGCTCGTGTTCTCTCTTTCTCTCAAATACATATATATAAAAACACACATATATAAATAAACCTACCTCGGCCTGCACTTACTGGAAACCTAACATTCACCAATGACAACCTAGCATACACTCAGCTGTACTAACTCCTCTTACCCTAGAAAGCAGGACCCGCTGGCCTTACAAGGAAATCCCCCTAGCAGCCAGTCCTGCCGTTTCTGTGTTGCTGCTCTTGGGGCTCTACAAAATCCGCTCTTGCCCAAAATCCCTCCGGACGAGTGTTCAACTGCTTTGAAGGGCTGTAGTCCCTCGATCCGGGAAAGGTTTTCTTTCAAATAAAGGACACCAAACTCACTGCAACACTGTTTGCATTTTGGGAGCACCTGGCTGGCTCCTTGGCAGAACGCGTGACTCTTGATCTTGGGGCCATGAGTTCGAGCCCCACGTTGGGCACAGAGTTTACTTACTTACTTAATTAAATTGTTTTCGCTTTGTCATTGCACGGTGTCCTGTGCCCCCTGATAGGAGGCAGGGAAGGGCACCTAACCTCTGGTTTTCTTTCCCAAATTCCATAACCCCAATCTAATCATGAAAAAACATCAGACATACCCAAATTCAAGGACATTCTACAAAATACCTGAGCAGGACTCTTCAAATGTGTCAAGGTCATGAAAAACAAGGAAAGACTGAGAAACTGTCACAAGATTGGAGGAGACTAAGGAGACAAGATGACTAAATACTTCATAGGATATTAACGGGAAAATTGCTGAAATTTTCATACAGCCTACAGTTTAGTAAAACTCTAGATATCACCAGTGCCTGGCTAAGTAGAGCCAGGTAAACAGCAGGGAAAAGGAAAGCTCCAGGGCCAAACGGACTGAGGCCCAGCCATGGCCAGGCTCAAGGCTCCGCTGCAAGTGGGCTGAATACCTCTAGGGAGGACCTTGAACAAGGGATAGAAAGGTAGTGGCAGGGACTGCTTGCAAAGATGGCCACAACTATTCCTCCCACCCCTGGAAACACCCAAAGCAACAGGATTGTGCTACTCTCCTTATCTAGGGAGGGGAATATTCTCCAGCCTCTGAAGCCAGGCTGGCAAGGTAATGGGCTTCGAGCAATATAATACGGCACAAGTGGTATCATGTGACTTCCCAGCCGAGGCCTCAAGAGACCATGCCACTTCCACTCTTGCATTCTTTCATCCTTGAAAAAAATATGCTCAATTTTTAAGTAGAAGTTAAAGAAAATAGAAATGTCCTTTTATTCCCCCACCTTGAATTCTCTTTAAGGACAGAGATTGAGAACTCTGGCTGACAGCATCTGGTCCAGAAATGTTTGCATTTTCATAAGGGCCACTGACCCCTGAAAAGGTAAGACACCAGTGCAGAGATCCCTGGCACTCTGACTCGCTGGGGCCTCCTCCCTCATACCACAGAGCAGCCCAGTGAGCTGCGAGGGAGTGCCAGGCTCCCTAAGTGCCAGGCACGGAGCCAGATGCTTTATACACAGCACGGGGCTGCTCCCTCAGCTCAGAGGCGAGTACTAGCATCCCCATTTTCCAAGGTGAAAACTGAGGCTCAGGACGCTTAAGTAATTTGCCCAGGGTCCCAGGGTTTGGTAACCAGAACTTTGCTCCTTCCACCCCACCGCACCCCACCGCACCGCACCGGAGGCAGGGCCAAGCAGGAGGTGGGAGAGGCCCAGTCTCTCTCTCATTACATCTTCTAACCACCGTCTGAGGATGTTACTTTGATGCCTCTCGTGTGAATAAGGAGGCTGCCCAGAGGGCTAGCCACTGTCCCAACATGACAGAGCGATAAAGGGTCAGGGGCCCTAGAAGAAAGAGGCTTTTAATGCTGACAGGAGAGGCACCCCAGCACTTCTCCCAGCCTCAGTGGAAACAGCAAGCATTCCAACTTCACAGGGCTGGGCTCAGCTGGGGCTTCTGGAGGGTTCTCAGAAGGCAGGGCAAGCTGGGATGGCAGAGCCACGTGGGAAGTAGGAGGGGGCAGAGATGGGGGTACATGGCAGAGGTGGGGGCAGACCAGTGCAGCAGGGGCAGGGGAACAGAGGGGGCAGGGACTCAGGGAGCAAAGGGGCTGCCAGCTGAGACCTTACCTTATTCTCACAGTGGATCTTGGCCCCAGAGCTGACCAGGATCTGGAGAATCCGTAAGTGGCCGAACCAGGCAGACAGGAGAAGCGCGTTCATTCCAAACTAGGGGAGAGGACACGGGGAGGAGATGAGATGAATGTGAGCAGGCATGGCTGTGACACCTGGGCCCATGTCTGCACCAAAAATCATACACCCATAAGGGACCAGAAGTGCCACCCAGGCCAGGGAGCACAAAGCTTAAGGAATGTAAAAACCATGGCATTTAAAAAAAAATTTATTTTTTTAATTGTTTAAAAAGATTTTATTTATTTATTTGAGACAGAGGGGAAGCAGACTCCCGTCTGAGCAGGGAGCTGGACACAGGGCTTGATCCCAGGACCCTAAGTTCATGACCTAAGCCAAAGGCAGACACTTAACCGACTGAGCCACCCAAGTGTCCACCCCTCCATGGCATTTTTTAAAAATAGAGGCTGAGACACCATTGTAAACTTTTGTTTTTGCTAAATAAAATTTTAAAATAGGGGCACCTGGGTAACTCAGCCGGCTGAGTGTCCAAGTCTTGATTTCTGCTCAGGTCATGATCTCATGGGTCTTGAGATTGGCCCCACATCAGGCTCTGTGCTGGGCGTGGAGCCTGCTTGGGCTTCTCTTCTTCTCCTTCTGCCCCCCCCTACTTGTGCTGTCTTTAGGTAAATAAATAAATAAATAAGTAAATAAATAACAGCTACGATCTACCCTCCCCATCATTTAATAAAGAAGGAACGTTTTAATACAAAAAACTGCAGAGAAACTATTCTCAGAGTATGCTCTTTCCAAATACAGCCTCATGAAAAACACACTACATTGTTCTTATTTTCTGATTTGCTATGGCTGGTGAAGACCTCACCCTGGACTGGTGTCTGGGAACCACCTGTTTGACTCTCCTACAGGACGGGCTCCAGGCAGATGGCGTACGCCTGCAGACACTTCACCCCTCACAAAACATGCGCTGCACTGACAACCACGGCTCACTGCTGGACAGTCCCTCCTTCCGCTGCACCGAGATCTGCATCCCTGCGCCTTCCACCCCACCAGCCCTTTGCAGCAACTGAGAATACATCTGGGCCCTTTTCTAGTGGTGGCCCAGCACCCGCTTGTAGGGTGCTCTTCCTCAACGTCTGTGAAGTGCTCCAAGATCACAAGAGACTTCACTGACCTCTGCCCCCATGGGGTCCGGCACTGGGTAGAATCTCAATGACCATGGGCTGGCTGAGGGAGAGAAGGAATACACACAGGGCAGAGACCTTGGGGAGAAGCCCACAGGAGCCTGGGAATGAAAAAGGTCAAGGCTCAGGGCCGGGGGAAGAGAGTCATAGGAGCCAGAGCCTTATGCCAGTGGGAACCCCAGGGATATTTCTGCATCCTAGTACCAAAAACTGTCCAGCACAGAGCCCAATGGCATATCCCTCGAGACCTTCCCCCCAACAGCAGGATCCCCCTCTCTTGTTAACTAAAGTAGGCCTGCCCATCAGCTCTCTTATTTTTCAAAATATATTTATTACTATTTGCAAAGGAAACAGAAGATTTATAAAAGCAGTGTGTCTTACTATCCTCCCTCATATCTTCTTTTCTCACTGATTCCCTCAAGGAAGAAATAAAGCACGGTGGCGACAGTGGGGGGTCTTTGTGGCAAAGGCCCATTGCATGAGGGTCCGGTAGGAGGTTCCTGTATTTTATCGGGAAACTCAGGCTGAGGATCCCAGACAGTCTCCTTCCAGAGTCGCCTCTAAATGAGGCCTAAGCAATTGCAGAGAGACGGAGAGGGAGTGGGGAAGTAGGTGTTGCTGCCCAACCCCCACCCCCAGCTTGTAGTCAAGCTCCCCCTCATGCTGGGGCCTGGGAGCAGAGAGAAGCCAGGGCAAAGACAGTATTTCCGTGAAAGGTATATCTCTGCAGCGAAGTTTGCAACTCCTTAAATTTTGTTAAATTTAGACTCTTAAATGTATCCCTGTCAAATGTCATTGTCAGACCCAGTCCTTTCCCCAAACCTATAGAGATGATTTTGTAGACCCTGTTATTCTCCAGTGCTCTCTCTCTCAGCAATAGGTTGCCTGCCAATTGGTTAAGTAAGGCTGCTAGTATTTTTTTTTTAAGATTTATTTATTTATTTGAGAGAGAGAGCATGCAGATGGAAAGGGCAGAGGGAGAAAGAGGCTTAAGCAGACTCGGTGCTGAGCACAGCCCGCCACAGGGCCCGACTTGGGGCAATCTCACCACCCTGAGATCAGACGTGAGTGGAAACCAAGAGTTGGTTGCTTAACGTACTGTGTCACCCAGGAGCCCCAGACTGTTGGTCTTCATTCAGGTCTCTGGTTAAAGCCTTAGCCAGGGCAGAGGCTCGTGGCATATCATGAGAGACCTACCTCCTGATGATTTTATTAATAAGTCCTTTAGCAATCCATCCAATTATCTGTTCTATAGCCCATATCTCTCCCTGTTCACATGGTATCAAGAGGGACTGAAAAAGCTCTCTGAGAACTAAAAAACTCTCGAAAATGGAGAGACCTTTATGGCTGTACAAGGGAGAACTGGGACAGGAAGACAGACAGACATGCACAGAGGCACAGAGGCACAGAGGCGCCTGTATGAGGGGTCCCATACCGCATCCTCATCGTCCACAGCAACCTCGTGCTCCAGGAGCAGCCGCACAGCGGGCTCATGCCCGGCGCCCACAGCCCAGTGCAGGGCCACCCTGCCCACCTGCTGGGAGGGAGAGAAGGGCTCGAGACACCAGCTGCCTGCCTGGCCCGCTCCCTCACCCCCTCCCTGTCTCTCCAGCTGCAGGACAGCTGGTCTGCAGGGTAGAAGGGCCTTTGCTGGCTCTGGCGACAAGCAGGCGGGACTCCAGCCCCACTCAGGCCCCCTCCTCCTCCTCCACATGGCAGCAGCTGAAAGGAATGCAGTCAAACACCATGACTAGATCCCTCTGTCCCCCACCTACACCTTCAGAGCTTCCCACTGCTCTTGGGGCAAACTCCTAACCTTGGGCCCTGCCCACCGCGACTCCGAAATGCCAGACTACTCCCCCTCGCCCTGTCTCTGTTCCTGCTGGACAGCCACCTGGCAGGGGATTACTGTCCTAGTCCTTGAGGGCCTCTGACTGCCTGGGTTCTGTCCCCTCCTTCCTTCAGAATGGGCTGAAGGGGACCGATCCCCGACGCCATTGTCAGACCACCCCGGAAGTCCACCACGGTCTTTGGCCTCAGCACGTCTGAGCAGGACTGGGGGAATCCTGCCTCCTCTGACCCACGAACTGTAGTTTTTAGCTTATGAGGGGACAACAGAAGGAAACACTAATTTTCTGTGTGGTCTTTCTTCCTCAGAGTTTCTGTCCCTACTGTCCCCTCCTGCCTGTCTTTGCCTGGCAAAAATGCCACTTCCTCGAGAAGCCTTCCCTGACTGCTGCGGGGAGGGTGGGCCCCCTCCGACCGCCACATGCTCTCAGCTTATCACAGTGGGAATGAACTGTTTGTGAGACACTCTGCTTAATGTGTCTTCTCCCCAACCAGACTATCAGCTCCAACGCCGCAGGGACCACATCTGCTATGGGCTCTGCTCTGTCCCCAGCACCTAGCACTGTGACTGCCGGCACAAAGTATTTCCCTTTAGAAATACCGACTGACTGACTGAATGAATAAATGACTGAATCTGGCATTAGTATCCTATCATCCTACAAGACCATGCTTCCTTGCAAGTGTTTGTCCAGTGGAGACGGATGTTCTGGTTATGAATAAAATGCTGTGTGACCTAACGTGACTTGCTATCCCCATCTGTGCCTGTCTTGATCTATAAATAGGAACGATACTTCCTGCCTCCTTTACCTCTCCAGGGGTGAGTGAGGACCACCAGGAAACAGGTGGCAGAGTGCTCTGAAAACCAAACTGCACCAGACACACCTGAGAATTCCTGTTACTATTACTGAGCCCCAGACAGGCTCGGAAGACCCAGGTCACACACCTGTCATGTCACCCCAGGCAGGGCAGCCTCTGCAACAGTCAGGAATCCTACACACAACCCTTTCAGCCTCCACTGACCTCCCATCCAGGCTGGCATCTCCTCTAAGACAAGCCTGGCAGCCAGAAGCCCCCAGGCAGAGAGAAGCTACACTGCTTGGCACCCAGGCCTATCACCAGTGTTCCCCCATCAGAAGGAATGGCTTTTCTCTCTGTCTCCTCCTCCAGCAGAGCTATGGGCCACGCCATCTGTGGCCTGCCCTGAGGCCTGATCCATGAACCAGGTCTGCCTCCCTGCCTGGTCTTTGAGCCCCCAGGGACCTGCCTAGGCCCACAGCAGTTTTACACACTCAGTGGGCACTCAGAAACCGGAACTAAATTGCTTCCTCATGCATGCTCAGCCTCTTTTGGTCTGGACTCTCATGGTCTCGAACCTCGAACTTCTGAGCACAGGCACCATTCCGTCTTTGTCCCTCCAGGCTTCTGCCCCTCTCTGTCCGTCTGTCAGCCTCTGACTCCTGGCCTTCAACCCCCTGCCCTCCTGACTCTAACCTTTGCTCCTTGGGTGTGCCTTTCAGATGGGTGACAGGGATTAAGAGGATGAGCTCTCAAATTGCCCAAGCCTAGCTGGGAAGCCCAACCCTGACCTCGGACAAGGCCTCAGAGACCTTGAGACAATGTGGACAATCTGAGCCTCCCCCAGGTTAACATGCAAGTGCTCCTGCCGTGGGGTCCAGGAACTGTTCCACGTGGAGGTGACACCGTGGCAGGCACCATCCCTATCCAAGCCTCCCGATTTGGAAGAGCCCCTTTACGAACGTGGTTTCTGGCCCTGAGGTTGACTCTCCTCTCGATCAGTTCCTTCATCCTCCCGATGTTGTTCCGTCGGGCGGCCTCATGGAGCTGCCTCTCCAGAGGAAGCACTATGGGCAGAAAAGGGGATGTGGGATGAGGGGAAGGGCCCTCACACTGTATGAGGAGAGGTGAACAGCTCCTCCCTGCCCTGAATATTTCCCAGGCAAGGGCTCTTCCAGCTCCTACTGGGGGTGGGGATGCCTCTCCTCCCTTTGGATGTTGGGGACTTCCCCAGACAAGCTGCTTTTCTTCACTAACTCACCACAAGTCCACACGACTGGGACTTAGCAAAGCACTAAAGATGGGACAGCATGGGCAAGACCGTCCACGGGAGCCAGGTGTGTGCCGTCGCAGCCCTCAGAGGTCCCCCATCACCCAGTTGTCATGACCCCAAGAGCAGCTCGTGAGGAAGGGGTGGAACTCCTTCCTACTGGAGGTGTTAACTACCGTTTCCAGGGCTTTGCCCGGTGAAGAAGGCAGCCAGGGTTTACTGACCATCTACCTCATCAGGCTCGGGCAAGGCCAGAGGCACGTTCTCCTAGCTTCTCTGTCCTTGTCCCTCCATCTCTTCTCCCTTCATCCCCAATCCTAACCAGCTGTCACCTCCCAGCTGTGAGGCCCACCCTGATTTGCCTTCTCTCAGGGCTCCTCGTGCCTCAACACTGCATCATTAACTCAGACTAGAGAAAGCTCTGAGGCCTGCCATGGGCAGCGGTGGGCTCAGAGGGTGGTGGCCAAGCCAGGAGAACCCAGTCCCGGTGATATGCTCCAGGGTTCACCTCACCAGACCCCCACGCTGCTGTCATCCTGACTGTTCTTGGCTTATGAGGCTGTCTGGTGTCCTTGGCTGA
>NW_024425230.1:38035310-38037431 GCF_017311325.1 Ursus maritimus
CAAGCTCCTTGGGGGCCCTGGCCACATCTGACCTCACAGAAGGCCCAAAGCTGGACCTAGGGAGGGATCCATAAAACTCTGCTTCCATGAATGACACATAAATCCTCAGACTAATAGACACCTGTGCCTCCCCCAGAAAGGTCTGGACACACTAGCTCAAGCACAGATATTTGCTGGCCCTTTGCATGGTCATTACAGGGCAGATAATCTGTGGTCTGATTGTTGCCAAACCCATATCCTGCGTATTTGGTCCAACGTGAACGTCCAGATCCAGCCCCTTTGTAGAACAGGGATAGGTGGCCAGTGTTTGGGTGGGGAAGCTAGGATGAGCTCAGGTGACAGACATGCCTGCCATCCGTTTGCTTTCCAGATATGGGAGAGGGTCTTGGGCCTTCCAGGGCCTTATAGATACAACCTAAGGACCTCAGAGCTGCTGCCCCAGGGCAATCACATGGCCCTAGGTTCAACTCTGGTGAGTTACTTCCAGGCCTCCGGGCCACGTGACTTAATCACCCTGTGCCTCAGTTCCCTCATCTGCAAAATGGGGAACATGAGCTGCCCTGTAGGATTATAGTAATGATTAGACATAAGATATGAAAAGCCCCTAGCACGGTATCTAGCAAATAGTGCCAGCATCATCGTCACTATTATTCCTGTAAGGCAAAGGGTCAGAGAATAAATTCCGGCGCCCTTCCAGGTGGGGCCTCCTTCACTCGGGGCCCTCTAAGCCCATGAAATCCCAACCAAGGAAGGCACCCTCCCTATCCACCTCCCTGCATTATTTTTCTCCATTGCACCCCTCACCACGGACATATGCTATACTCACATATTTATTAGATTCACTGTCTGCTTCCCCCATTAGAAGCCCATGACAGCAGAGATTTTTGTCTGATTTGTTAACTGCTGTAACCCCAAATTCAGGCCCTAGCACACATCTGTTGTGTGCCACACATCCTCTTTCGGGCCACATCAAATACACGCTGCACCCTGGCCTTGGAGACCTTCCCGTGCTGCCTCCTCTGCCCAGAATTCCTTCCACACACCCGTCAGTGCTCCACTGCGGCACATTCTTTCGGGGCCAGCTCAAATGATCCTCTGACCCAGGCAGAACCCTGCACCCTTTGAAACAGCACCTTGATGGAGCCCCTCACCGCCCCTGCCCCATCCCGGTGAGGACACTAGCACAATCCTTCTCTCCCCTCTCCCAGGGAGTGCAGCCAAAGCCTCTCAGGCCGGCTGATGCCCACACGGGTGCTGCTGCCCGGCCTAGAGGCCCGGGCACTGAGCACACTCGGTGAGGACTGCTCCGCCGCGCGCGCGTCCCACCTGCGGCACACCACAGCTCCTCTCCTCTGGGTTTCAGTTTCCCCGTCAGGTATAGCCTTCATTCCCCGCCCAACCCAACACTGTGGGGGAGTGGAGGCCTTCAGCATTTCTACCACTTAAACGCTGTGTGACCTTGGGTAACTTATTTAACCATCCTGGGCCTCAGCTTTCTTCTGCAAAATTATAGATCTTACCCGCAGGGCGTCTGTGAAGATCAAATAACATTCCTGTCCTGGCTTGGCCTGGCACACAAATTCAGTACTCAATACAGGATCCCATAACCATCTTATTCGCATAAACATCTGGCTAATGTCTCCACGGCGGCAGCTCCCTGCTCCCCGGACCTGTGTTGCCGCGAGTCCCGGACGCTTTAATGTCCCCCCAGCCTGGTGCGCGTCCCTCTGGACGCCACAAAGAAGCCCACGACCGAGGCGGCCGCGCAGACAGCGCCAATCGCAGGCTTGGTCGCCCCCACGGCAGTGCGGGAATCCTCTGGTCTCTGCCCGCGCCCTCCCCCCAGCCCCACGGCGCGGCCGACTCACGGCCGTCGGTCTCCCAGGCCCGGGACTCCTCCATGCCGCCGCTCCGCAGCCCGGGCGCGCGCTTCTGCCCCGCCGCCCGCCGCGCGTCCGCCTGGGCGCAGCGCCGCAAGCCGAGGGGAGGGGGCGCTGAGCCGGGGCCGGGCGCGGGGGCTACCGGGAGCGCCGGGGTGCGCGCCGCAGCCGCTGCTCCACACCACTCGGTCCCGCCTGGGCTCTTGAGCACGATGTGTGTGCAGCTGCTGCAGCCTCCCCT
>NW_024425230.1:38037441-38086898 GCF_017311325.1 Ursus maritimus
CCCCCCCCCCCGCCCCCGCAATTCCGGACCAGGCTGCACGTGCCTCCTCGGGCTTCCTCGACTTGCCCATGACTCCACGCCTTTCACACCTGAGTCCGGCGGGTAGGGTCGGGGCCACTCCGGGCTCTGCAGGTCCCCGTGGGCGTGTCTCCCCCAGGAGCTGTCCCAGCCTCCTCGGCCCAGAACATTCGGGTAAGGTCTCCTGCGGGCCCCACCCCCGGGACTCCGGAGGCTGCTCAGAGGGCTTGGAGTCAGACTCCAACGGCTTGGGCAGGCATCTAAGGAACAGACACCCCAGCGAGCCTGTAAGCATATGAAGAGATGGTCAGATTTATTTATGATCAGAAAAATACAAGTTAAAATGACAATGAGATATCACACCAATTAGACTGGCAAAATTAGAAAGCTAGATAATGCCAAATCTTGGCGGTGAATGAGATGTCACAGGCAGGTGGAGAGCTGGTGGGAGTAGCTTGGGGCAGCCATTCTGGAAAATCGTCTGGTAGTAAAGAGGGAAACTAAACACAGTGAACTTTGACCTAGAATGCAGCTCTTTCCCTTCCAGTCTCAGAAAAGGACGTGTAGGGGCGCCTGGGTGGCACAGCGGTTAAGCGTCTGCCTTCGGCTCAGGGCGTGATCCCGGTGTTATGGGATCGAGCCCCACGTGGGGCTCCTCTGCTATGAGCCTGCTTCTTCCTCTCCCACTCCCCCTGCTTGTGTTCCCTCTCTCGCTGGCTGTCTCTATCTCTGTCGAATAAAAAAGAAAAAGAAAAAGAAAAAAGAAAAGGACGTGTAAAGGATGTTCCTTGCTGCCCTGTTGTTTCGTGGTTGCTGGGAGTTGGAGGTGACTTTATCTGCACTGGGGGAGTGGATGGGTAAAATGTGGGACTATGTAACTAGAGAAGCAAGGAACCACGATGCGGCTTGGGGACTGGGCCGGAGGCCCTGAAAGAATTCAGGCAAGGCAGAACAAAAGAGAGAGAAGTTTATTGGATATACCGCAAGGACAACAAAGGGGAGACTGCCACAAGGTGGTGGCAAGGGGCGATAGTTAAAGGGCAGAGTCAGGGAGTATGGGGACAAATGGAATTTTCCCTTTTTTGGTAACTGTGCCTGATTGTATGTAGCTCATTGGTGCTGGGACTATTTGGAGGTGGGTCACTTAATGAGCCTGTTTGCATTCAGCTTCGTGGGCCCTTTTGCCTTGCTCAAGTTTCCATTGCACAAGACCGTTACCTAAAAGCTGCCTCTACAACCAGGTGTATTCACAACAACAGGGATTCAAACACCCAGGGCTGAGCTGAAAAAGTAGATCAAGCCAGTGATACCTATAACACAATACCAACAAATGCATGCACACGAGACAACAGAGATTGCAAAGACACAAACAAAAAGATACACATTAAACATATCAGAATGGGTTACTCTTCAGACCCCTGGGGGCTGTCCGTGTCTTCTCTTCTTTGCCTTTTTGGCTCTAAGGCATTTACAGCCCCTTTAGATTGAGGGATAGTGGAGTCCCAGGCATCTCTACCCCAAGACAAGGAGCCATTACTAGTTCTCTGGGATCAGAGAAGGAAGAATATTTTTCAGTCATTAGTGTAGTTCAAGAAGGCTTCCTGGAGGAGGAAGTATTTGGGATGGCCTTTGAAAAATAACATAATGATAATAGCTAACATTTAATGAACCTCAAGCTAAGCATCTCGTGTGGATTATCTCATTTTGCCCCCCAAACCACCCTACATGAAATGGGCATGACCATTTTATGGAGGACGAACTGAAGCATGAAAGGGTAAATAACTCTCCCGACCTCACATGGGTAAGTGGTGGAGCCAGGGTTCTAACCCAGGTGGTCTGATTCAAGAGCCAGAGCATGAGCATCTGGCAGGTGGAGGGGACTCTGATGGAGTCAAAGCCACAGACAGCAGGCAGTGTCTCTCTCTAAGCCCTGGCCTCCCGGGTGGATGCAGAGATGCCAGGGAGCAGTTGGCTGGCATAACTGCCCACCTGCCATCTGCGATATCCATAGCCCTGGACCAGCAGAATGAAGTGGCTGCTTGCTGCTTTTTGCCTCTCAACTTGGGTGCTCGTATCTTGGGATACACAGTGGAGAATGAAGGCCTCGGGAAACCACAGTCAGGACTTCAATTTTACACGATGACTGGGAGGGGACAGAAAAGTTGCATTTTATTAAAACAACCATGGTTCAGTGAACAAGGGAGTAAGATGCAAAGTCCAGTGGGCAACTTTGGACAAGGCCCCAGAGCTTTGGGTGTTCACACTGCTCTCTCTTTGGATATATTTAGAGGGAGATATTTGGGAGAACCAAACCCTGGCTCTGCCTTTTTCCTGTCCCTGATGGTATGCAGAGCCCATTTTCACCCTGCTTCTCCAGCCCTCAGCCTCACCCCTCCCCACCCCCTTACTCACTCACTCACTCACTCTGATGATCCCCAGGTCATTCTCAAAGAAGACAGGACCCAGTTCCACGCACACATCCTGCTTCCATCCCTTTAGCATTAGGGACTATGGAGTCAGGGGACCGAAGAGGTAAGTCAGAGACCATCACAGTTGACAGGGATGGAGAGAGAGCTGGAGAGCACAGCGCTGGGGCTTGGGGTAGGGCATGTGGGGTGGCTCCAGGACTGTATGAGTGTATGTGACAGAAGGACGTGTTTGACCTCAACACCTACTAGAAACAGTGAGGAAATACCAAAGTGATGGAAACTTGGTTTGACTGTGGAAAAATTATGTCAATTATACTCATTTATGAGCTCTACATGTCATTTTAGCCTATTAATTTTGTAGCTTAGTAATGATGCACATCATTTCAAATGTCTTTTTTTTTTTTTCCAATCTTCATGTAGCTGGAGCCCAAAGGTTCAAAAGCACCTGGCTCCAGGGGTCCCAAGCAGACGGGCCTAGGCCCCTGGCTGCTCACAAAATCCAGAGGCAGAGAAATGAGCAGTGGTGAAACCAGAAAGGAATTTATTTCAGTGAGGCCAACACCCAGAAGACCACAGACTAGCATCTCAAAGACCATCTCCAAAGTGCTGAGAATACTTGCAGGTTTATGTAAGTAAAATGTGGGGCAAAGTTTGGTGGGTACGTGCAGGTGGGCAGTAAAGGTCAGATCGATCATTGTCTTAGGGTCAGTCACTGAGGCTTGCAGGCATCAGGGCCGTCCTTATTGCATGTGGGGGTTGTAGTTCGGCTCCCATCGCAGGATGCTTTGCCCGCAGGGTCTTTTGCCTGAGTTAAGAGATAAGGAGAACCTAATCAACAAATCAATCAGTCAAGAACAGGTTGAGTCAAATCGAGGTAGCCGAAGCCCTCTTTCCCTAGGGGAGGAGAAAATAATAAAATTAAACTTGCTAAATTTCTTTTGAGTAGAATGGAATTTCCCCTGGCCTGCCTCAGGGCCTTTGCACTTGCCATTTCCTTTTCTACAATTAGCTCTTTGTCATTTTCTGCCTGGCTTTAGTGTCCATTTCCCAATGTTAGTTTTGCCATCCCTACCCTCACTGTCCCTCTCACAGCAGCCTTTGCCTCCAGAGCACAGTCACAATCTGTAATTCCGGGACACACAAATAGCACTGGGCCTACCCATTCCTATTCAGAGCTCATTGCTCTGTCAATTCCTACTCAAACGGAACACTAGACTAGTATATTATATTATTCGCTCTACGATTATGTATATTTGAAATTTTCTATAGTAATTTTTTTTACAAAATTCCTATCTCTTAGATAAGGCAACTGTGGTAAAATATTAATATGTGGTACTATTCTTTATAGGTTTGAAATTTTTCTAAGTAAAAATTAAGAGAAAAAAAAATCGGGGCGCGGGGTGACTCGGTCGGTTAAGCGTCTGCCTTCAGCTCAGGTCATGATCCCAGCATCCTGAGATCAAGTCCCGCATCGGGCTCCCTGCTCCACGGGGAGTCTGCTTATCCCTCTACCCTTTCCCCACTGCTCGTGATCTCTCTTTCTCTCTCTCTCATTCTCTAATAGATAAATAAAATCTTTAAAAAGAAAGAGAGAGAAAGAGAGAAGTCATCTCTTTGTCTTGATCCTTTTCCCTCAGCAAGCTGCCTCACAGCTCAGACCTTGGGCGCCCAGGTCCATTCTGAGTAGCTCTTTGGGACTGAGAGAAGTGTTATGGTCCCAGACCACCAAATCCAACCGTCCCAAACCCAGCAAGGTCAGAGCTAGGAGTAAAACCCAAGAGTGTCTGGACTCCTTGCGAGTGTTGTTTGGGGCCCTTGGAACTTCAAATCTACATGTTCAGGGCTTCCGTCAACTAAGGGAGTCATGTGCCTTGTGTGTCATTTTTACAGGAAGGAGGGTGGCACAGGGAAGTTACTAGCGAAAGAAAAGAAAGGATTGTTCCAGGCGAGGAGAGGGTGCATGTGACCGATTGCCTCATTGGTGCTGACCAGAAAATCCCTGACTGACTTACCTGAGACTATGTTTCTGGAGGAGGTAGAAACTGCATTTAGGTTAGGTATTCAGCTCCTGTTTGGTGACTTGGCCTAGCATAAGGGACACCATCTTGGGCCCGTGCTTCTCTTTTTTAACAATCTGAACTTTCCTAAATTCCCTGTCACCTTAAAAATAAAGACTTGTATTATTTTTCAAGGTGTTGGACCCAAGGTCTGAGCAGCGAGGCCTCTCGCTGAGGCAAAAGGATCAAGACAAAGAGCTGATTTTTTTTTTCTCTTAATGTTTTACTTAGAAAAATTTCAAAACTACAGAAAAGTTGAAAGAATAATACCATATATTAACATTTTGCCATATTTGCCTTATCTAAGAGATAGGAATTTTGTAAAAAAAATTTCTTTAGAAAATTTCAAATACACATAAATGTTGAGCAAATAATATAATGAACCCCATATACCTATCATCCAGGTTCAGCTGTTAACAATCCTAGCGAACTTCCTTCTCTCCCCCTGCATTATTTTGGAGTGAATTCATATTTGCCCATATTCAGTGTGTTTTATCCACTGAATTTATTTTCCTCATTGATGCTCAGATTATGTCCTCTTTGGCCAAACTGGAGCTTAAACCCTTTTGCCTCGACCACAGTAGTCTTTAACAGCTTCCCTGCTTCTGATGTGACAAGATACTCCAGGCTGATCCAGCAAATTCCCAGTACCAGACCTAGAATCAGCCATTTCTCCAGGGAGTCTTGGGTCATTTTAGCAGGAAAGATATTGAGAGATCAGTCTAGGCTCTAGGGATGATCATTGCTCCTGGGTTGGTCTTATTTCTAGGACCTTCCAGTGGATAGAGCTAGGAAATGCTTCATTTGTTTGTTTCCTGATGAAATGCATCATGAGTTCATACTCATGACTGAATGAATATAAGCTCAAATTTAAGACAACAGGGCTTTACCTAACATTATCAAAGTTATATCTGTATTTTCTTTCTCCCATGTTGGAAGTCCCACTTCTCAGTAACTCCAACATAATTCCTCATTCACTTTAACCATAATATACTCACGACAGTCTCAGAATAACAATTCCAACATAAAAACCAAGAACATGATTCCTGAACACTAAGTATTTTTAAAAGTTTGTTTGTTGGGGCACCTGGCTGGCTCAACCCGTAGAGTGTGTGACTTTTGATCTCAGGGTTGTGAGTTTGAGCCCCATGTTGAGTGAAGAGTTTGCATAAAAAGGAGGGGGGGCTGGGTGGCTCAGTAGGTCCAACTCTTGATCCCACCTCAGGTCTTAATCTTAGGGTCTTGAGTTCAAGCCTAGTGTCGGGCTCTGTGCTAGGCATGAAGCCTACTTTAAAAAAAAAAAAAGTTTTTCTTGTCATTTGGCTGTATCCCACTAAGGGCACATAATCACATTAGTGTTTCGAAGTCACTTGGAATAGTTCCTCCCTGTGTGGTTATGCCACCAACTCAACATGCACAGGCTTGGGGGAAAAAATCATAGGTTTGTTTCATTTTTGCTTTGTTAAATGTTAATTTTGTTTAATAATTATGTAAAATATTTATAGTTTCAAGGTCAAGTCTCTGAACGTTGTCACGGTCAGTTGTCATAGTCCAGCTGCTTCCAGCTGGTTCTTGCTCTCCTTCATTCGTATCTAGCTTTTCTTCCCATCCGATGACCCTACTGACCAACAACAGCCCCAGGCTCCCACAGATGCTCAGAGGCAAATCCGGGGGAGTCCTCTATGTAGAGGAAACACCCTCATAGACCTCCCTGCAGTTTCCGCTGTGGTTCCATTTGGGCAGCTGGACATACTTGGTTTCTCAGATTGACTGGCTAGTGACTCCTCTGATCCCCCAATTCCCCTTGCAGTCACTGTCTCCACCAGCTCCTTCCACAATCGTGCAAAGCAAATTACTATAATAAAGGCCCTATCCTGTCATCGGAGAGTGATTCTCTCCAACTGAATCCTGACGCAATCACCTTTGTTGTTGTGGTTGCTCACCCTTATATTGTTTAATTCAATCATGTCTATGTAACATGACATAGTATGTATTTTCCCTTTCCTACAATAGCATATTATACGCAACTGTCTCACCTTGCCTTTTTTTGATAACAGCTTTATTGAGATATAAGACACCATATAATTCATGCATACAAGTGTACGATTCAGTGGGTTTTAGTATGGTTCAGAGTTGTATTATCATCACCATTAAATTTTATTTTATTTTATTTTATTTTATTTTTTAAGAATTTATTTATTTATTTGACAGAGACAGCCAGCGAGATAGGGAACACAAGCAGGGGGAGTGGGAGAGGAGGAAGCAGGCTCATAGCGGAGGAGCCTGATGTGGGACTCGATCCCATAACGCCAGGATCACGCCCTGAGCCGAAGGCAGAAGCTTAACCGCTGTGCCACCCAGGCGCCCCCACCATTAAATTTTAGAACATTTTCATCACCCAAAAAAAGAAACCGCATACCTTTAAGCTCCCACTACCCCACCTCTGCTACCACCACAGCCCCCAGCAACCACTAGTCCACATTCTTTCTCTAGAGATTTGCCTACTGTGGACACTCACATTGCTTTACCCACAGAAGAACCCACCTGGGTGATCTCTCTGCAACGGTATGTCATGATCTTGTTCCCTTTGAGGCCTCGGAGTTCTCCATTGTGTGGCTTAGCCAACCAGTTCCTTCTGATGGACACGTGCCCTATTTTCAATCTTTGGCTATTACAATAGAGTTACAATGACTAGCCTCGTGCATGTATCATTTGGTGTGTGTTTTTTTTAACCAGTGCATCTATGGGATCTATTCTTAGAAGCGGGGTTGCTGTGCTAAAGGGTAAATGCACATGTGATTTGCTAGCGATTGCCAAATCCCCTGCACAGAATCTGTACTATTTTGCACTCCATCAGCAACGTATGAGAGGGCCTATTTCCTCACAGCTTTCCCAACAGAACATGCTGTAAAACTCGGATTTTTGCCAATCTGATAGGTGAAAAATGGTAACTCGGTGTAATCTTTTTTTTAAAAAGATTTTCTTTATTTATTTGAGAGAGAGAGGGAGCATGAGCATGAGTGGGGTGGGGGGCAGAGGAGAGGGAGAAGCAGAATCCCCACTAAACAGGGAGGCCCCCCACTTGTGGGGCTCTGTGTAATTTTAATTTGCATTTCTGTCATTACCAGCAAAGTTGGTTATCTTGTCTATGTTTAAAAACCGTTTTCATTTTTTTCTGAGAACAATCTGTTCTTATTTCTAGCTCATTTTCTTTATGATTTTTGGCCTTTTTAAAAGATTTTATTTATTTATTTGAGAGAGAGAGAGTGAGCAAGGGAGAGAGAGCACACAAGCGGGGTGGGGGGTTGGTGAGCAGGCAGAGGCAAAGGAAGACAGAGAAGCAGACTCCCCACTGAGCAGGGAGCCCGATGTGGGACTTGATCCCAGGACCCTGGGATCATGACCTGAGCTGAAGGCAGATGCTTAACTGACTGAGCCACCCAGGCGTCCCAGTTGGCCTTTTTCTTAAAAGAATTTTAAAACAACTTTTATTTCTTGTCTTATTCATGAAGTAACGTTTGTTCATTACCAAAGAAAATTTAAAATACAGACAATGAAAAATAAACCCGTGATTTAAATACCCAAAGATGACACTGGGAATCACTCAGTATATATTCTGTTAGTCCCTTTCTCTCTCTTTTCTTTTCTTTTCTTTCTTTTCTTTTCTTTTCTTTCTCCTTTCCTTTCTTTCTTTTTCCTTCTTTCTTTCTCTCTCTTTCGAGTATAGTTGAGCATAGCTGACACACAATGTTACATTAGTTTCAGATGAACAGCATCATGATTGGACAAGTTTAGACAGTTTATAAAATTATGCTATGCTTACCACAAGTGTAGCTATCATAGCTATCCCCGTTTTTTTTTTTTTTTTTAAGATTTTACTTATTTATTTATTTGAGAGAGAGTGAGAGTGAGAGAGCACAAGCAGGGGGAATGGCAGAGGGGGAGGGAGAAGAGGGCGCCCTAACCCAATGTGGAGTTCCAACCCAGAACCCCGGGATCATGACCTGAGCAGAAGGCAGACCCTTAACCCACTGAACCACCCAGGCACCCCTCATTCTTTTTTTTTTTTTTTTTTTAAGATTTTAAGTATTTATTTGAGAGAGAGAGAGAAAGCACATGAGCACAAGCAGTGGGGAGGGACAGAGGAAGAGGGAGAAGTGGGCTCCCTGCTCAGCAGGACCCCTGGAGATCATGACCTGTACCCAAGGCACATGCTTAACTGACTGAGCTACCCAGGTGCCCCAGCTAGCCCCATTCTAACAAAAGGAAAAAAGATACACATACACACACAAACACAATGGCAAAATATTTACTGGTCATGTGCCAGCACTTGGAAGCCAGAGGCTGCACAAGTCTCTCTGCTTAGAGCATCAGCCTTTTAGGTGAGAGAGGCCTGGAATGCCTGGAGAAGGGATGGGAGGGGAATGGCAGAAGGTTCTGACCAAGTAGGGTCAGGAGTGGCCAGTGGGCAGCCTCTGGAGAGGTGCCAGTACCACGTGGGTTGAGTGTTGCTTACCCAGAGGGGAAGGGTAGGGGGAAGCAGCCCCAGCACAGGGCTAGGGCTGAGCCCCAGCCCTGTTCTGCAGTGCCCAGCCATGTGACCCTGGAGATGTCTCTCCCCATCTCTTCACAAGGAAGTAGGCCTGGATGGTCTTTAAGTTCCCTGCCCACGCAAGCATTATACTAAGACAGGATGAATAATTCATTAGAGGAAGAAAGGATTGATTAACGGCCCAAAGGAAGACTGGGCTGTTTTATTTTTCAGCCTCTGGGCACCCCCCTAAACTTACAACCTTGGACCCCACCCATGCTTCCCAACACTTGTGTACTCACATCTTCCTGAGTCTAGTCCCAGTTCTGCCACTGTCTAGCTGTGTGACTCTGGGCAAATCACTAAATCTCAATTTCTTCGTCTATGGATGATACTTTTTTAGAGTGTCATTTCAAAATACCTAAAGCAGTCACCAGCACACAGCGAGTGATGGTCATTATTACCAGCCACCTTTCCCGCTGAATCATCTTGACAACCCTGTGAGGCAAGAACTAGTAAATCTAAGGTCCACTTTACAGAGGAGGCAAGTGACGTGCAGAGAGGTTAATGACTCGCCCAGGGACACCCTGCAAACTGGAGGGTTGAGAGTGGAATCCCGGCATGCCTCTCTCCCAAGGCGAACTCGGTGGTCCACGTGGCGCTGCAGTCCCCAGGTGAGGCCGATATGTCTCTTCGGTCTGCGTCCCCTGGAGCACCCCCACTCTAGGTTGCGCTCGCTCGGAGGGAAGAAAAGCGTTTGGGGAGAAAACCTCAGAAAACAGCGCAGGCAGGCAGGCACTGGGGGCAGAGGAGCCAGAGGAGAGAGAGGGATGCAGCGGCGGCTCTCGCCGCTTCTCCACCTGCGCAGCTTCTCCGTTCGGCCCCCTGCAGTTCCTGCGGTGGACACGCGGGGGAGCCAGAGCCGGCCACGAGCTGCCGGCGCTAAATACCATGATTCCCTCAGGTGTGTGCGCACGGAGCCCGCCCCCACCGCGGGCACGAGCGCGACGGAAGCGAGAGGAGCGTGAGGAGCGAGCTGCCGGGGATTGCCGGCGGTAGTCCGACCCGAGGTTGGCTGAGCCGCAGCTGGTTGTCCACTCCGGCTTCCTGCTGCTCTGTTTTCTGAGGTTTTCCTCAGAATCGCGGCGCAGGTCGTTGACCGCCAGGCAAGGACTTGGCCCCTGGGGGGCGGCGTGGAAGGCGGCAGAGTTGCAGGGATGTCAGGACCGGCGGTGAACTGCCCGTTTAATCCCCACTCCCCTGACTTCCCTGCTTCCCTAAGGACCTCCCGGAAAGCCTGAGGCCTTCGTCAGCCTGAGCGCCCAAGATACAGTAACGCTATTCACACAGAAAGTGTGGCCGTTGACGATGGGTTCCCTTCAGGGTACTGTGCGCTTGCAACACTGCGGCCCGGACGGAGCCAGCGCTTCACCCAGAAGAACTGCTCAAGGCCTCATTTCCCAGGGGGGGTTGCCTCGAGGAGGGCGGGATGACCGCGAGTTGTGGGCCGGGAGTGAGGCAGCGCGGTGTGGACTGGGCCGCAGAGCGGGTCCCGGTGCCTCCTAGACCCGTGGGGTCTGCGTCCCAGCCTCTGTAGGAAGGCCACCCAGCCACGGGCAGTGTCCAGAAGCAGTGCCCACGGCCCAGGGCTCTGCATGCCCAGGCGGCATGACTGGGGGGCGTGGGCAGGAGGGACTGGGGCTGGGGGGAGGATAGGGGAAGCACAGCGGAGAAGGAGGAAGAGGGAAGTGAAGAGCTCAGAGGTTGGAGCTGGGCAAGACTTTCGTTCTCCAGGCCTCAGTTTCCTCGTCTGGAAGGTGGAGATAATAATACCACCAAATGCTAAGGGCTACCGTGAGCATTCAATGAGTCAGTGTTCTAGAAAATGCTCTGGAATCAATGCAAAGGCTAGGCAGGAAACCTCCTCTATGGAGGCCTCCCTGATTGTCTCAGACCTCAATGCTGCTCTCTCCTGGGGGTTCCCAGAGCCTATGGTCCAGCCTTCTGTGCCAGCCCTGTAGTCTCGATGGGGTGACTGTTTATTTTGCAGCTGCTACCCCCTCCCCAGGGTACCATTTTGCACCCCCCATCCCTGCCAGAATGAATTTTTCAAGGCAGACATGGTGGCTGATTCATCGCTGTATTAATTCAAAAACAAGGCCAGACAATACTTTGCAAAATGATACTTAAGTTCATCTCAAAAAATAATAATAAGTACAAAGAGACAGTTGTGAAAACAACTGCAGTGGGGATGGGGGATGGGACCAGATATTGAAACGATTTAACCAGAGTGATCAGAATTTTTTTCAGTGTATATATACTTTACCCTCAACTCATTTTGAAGAACCTACACCACAGAAATAAGAGCAGTGCCAGGGCAAAGATAAATAAATGCACAAGGACGTTTGCTGCAGTGTTGTTTGTAACTGTAGAAAAGAACTGGAAACAAGAGTCCACCCGTAGGGGCTGGCGATCAGTTTACAATACATGTAAGTCAAACTCAGATGGACTGTCTCCAGCGTTGTGCTATCCGTCACAAACATTGCTGCAATGAACTTCTTTGGTCACGTGTTTTAGTGCATTGTGCAAACGTTTTGGTAGGTTAGATTCATAGAAGTCAAGTTGCTGGGTCAAAGCGTAAATTTAAACTTGGATAGCTGTTCTAGATACCTATTGCTGTATGACAAACCACCCCAAACACAGTGCTTAAAACCATCATTTTATCTTATTCACAATTTTGCAGGTGAGGAATTCAGGAAGGGCTCAGCTGGATGGTTTATCTTTGCTTCTCTGCCAAGCTGGCTTCATCACTCACGTGACAAGGCCTCAGCACTTCTTGACCTCTCTCTGCAAGTGATGTCATATCCTCCAAGGCTCCCCCGCATGGTTTGGGCTTCTCACAGCGGGTCATTGCCAGTTCAGGTAAGAGGCAGAACGTTGAACCTGCTGGGCAAGTTAAGGGATATGCTTGGAACTAAGACAGTATCACTTTTGCTAGATTTTATTGGCCAGAGAACTTAAAGACCAGCCCAAATTCAAAGGAAGGGATCACCGACCTCCTCTCTCTATGGGAAGTGTGTCGAAGAATTTGTGACCACCTTAACTCCACCGCAGTAGCTATTTCCAAATTGCTCTCCAAAATGCTGGTCAATTTACATCCCCACAGTGTTTGGGGCTGTCTCCCCACACCCTTACCAACACTGTATGTTGTAAAACATTTCATTGGTGCCAATCTGGCAGTTGAAAATGGCGTTTCATTGTTATTTTGTTATATGTTTCTTTCATTATGAGTGAAGGTGAGCATCTTTTCATGTATTTATTGTTCATCTGGAATTTTTCTTTCCTTGGGAATTGCCCATTTTTAAATTTGGTTACCTCTTTTTGATATTGACTTCCAAAATGTCTATATAAAGAAAATTAGCTCTTTGTCTGACATTCTGTTACAAATAGTTTTCCCAGTGTGTGGCCTTTTGACTTTGTTTTTTGATCATTTTCTCCATTTGGGTATTTATTTATCTATTTATCTATCTATCTGTTTATTTATTTATTTTACATGTTCAAATAATCAGTCTTTTACTTTAACACTTCTGGGTTTTGTGTGGTGTGTTCCTTACTTTTTCAGAATTTTCCTGCTAGTTTCAAATGTTTATTTTTCCAGAGGAAGATTAATATCATTAATACCAATCTTGTCGGTATTTGGATTGAAATAGCTTTTAGTTGATAAACTCTTTAGAGAAAATGCGCAACTTTACAATTAGAGGGCAGGGCTGGTCATCACCTTGTTTTGAGTCTTCTCTTCTGTAGGACATTGAGGCTTATTGAGGGGTGGCAGTGCCATCTCAGGGAGGCCCCAGTACCCCAGGCACCCGTGGGGGAGGGAGCCCAAGGGCCCAGCAAGGGCCACCCTGGGGTCAGGTAGGCCCTGCACAGGGCTGTCCCCGGGAACCCAAGGCTTGGCCAAGGGAGGCCTAGAACACAACCCAAAGCTACAACTCTGGACCTCCATGCAGGGTGAGTTCAGGCCTCTCTAAAGGAAACATTCCTTGGAGGCTCAGGAGAGGGGCCAGATGTTCCCTCAAAGAGCGGATTCATGAGGTAGGAGATTTCACAGAGCAGTGCCTTGTTCAAGAAACCAAGTAGTAGGCCTTTGCCAAGGACAATCCTGTTGGTCTCAACATCATAGCCTTGGGGAGAGGCAGGGATCTGCTCTGGGAACCACAGGTATGGGTCGCAGCTCTGAGCACAGGCCTTCAGGCTTGCCTTCCCAACCCTGCTGGGCTCCACTGACTTCTCTCCAATCCCGAAGCCTCAGACAGCAGCATCCAGCCCCTCCCTACCCAGGCAGGGGCCCAGAGGCTTGCCCAGAGGCACCCAGGGAGACTGAGTGGGCACTCATGTATTCTGGGATCATGTGTTGAGTGCCTGCTATGTGCCAGTCTGTGTCCTTAGGATGCAGTAGACCAAAATTCCTGCCCTTCTGGAGCTGATAGACATAAAATAGAAATAACTGTGGTGAAAATGTAAAATGTCAGCAGATAAGTGCCACAGAAGACAAGAGGGCGAGGTAAAAGGGCTTGGAGGCTGGGGGTGGGAGCAGCAGAGAAGGCAGTCAGTGTTTCTGGGAACATCCATTTGCCCTCCAGCCTGGCTAACCAGTGGGGACCCCGTGCAGGGAAGCCAGGAAGGAGAACAAGGTGCTCATTCCCCTGGCTCCTTCCCTGAAGGGTCACAGCTCCTGTCAGGGGGCCCTCTCCCACAATACTCTCCTTCCTGTTTTCAGCAGCCACTTTGTCCCCCTCCCCAAGCCTGGGACTAGTAAAGGTGCCCCATGCCCCAGCACCTGGGCATTGCACTCTCCCTTGGGGTGTCCTTACATCCCATTCACACCTTTGTGAATCGTCCTCAAATAATCCTAATTGGAGTACTGTATTCTGCTGGAACACTGAGAAATACAGTGGCATTTGAGCAGCCTGGAAGACAGGAAGGTGGTTTGCCATGTAGATACCTAAAGGAAGAGTGTTCTGGGCAGAGGGGATTACCAGTGCAAAGGCCTGGAGAGGGGAAGGTAAGTCTGAACTTTTTTTTTTTTTTTTTAGATTTTTTTTTTTTTTAGATTTATTTATTTATTAGAGAGAGAATGAGCAGGGGGAAGGGCAGAGGGAGAATCTTCAAGCAGACTCCCTGCTCAGCAGGGAGTCCAACATGGGCCTTGATCTCGTGACCCTGAGATTGTGACCTGAGCCGAAATCAAAAGTCAGATGCTCAGCCACCTGGGCCACCCAGGTGCCCTGGTATGTCTGAACATTTTGAAGAAAAGCAAGAAGCCAGAGTGGCTGGAGCAGAGGGAAGGGCAGAGGAGTAGCGTATGGTATCAAAGGGATGTGTATTGGGAGGCAGGGCCACTGGAGGCCCCGACTGAGGAGACACTGTTCTTTAACCCTATTGCTTTGGCTGCTGTGTGGAGAGCCAGCTATGGAGGGGGGGGTCGGGGTGGTAACAGGGAGGCCAACGAGGGGGCTATTGCAGCATCCCAGGTGGCTGAGATGGCAGTGGGGAAGAAATGAGCCCATGGGATTTGCTAACGGGTTAGATGTGGAATGAGAGAACAAGGAGGCAAGGATGCTTCAAGGTTTCTGGCCTGTTGGATTTAGCAGGGCTGCTAGGTTTCTTGTGGCTTCCCTGCATCCATCCAGCCCAGCCTTTACATGCTATCCCTCTGGGGGCTGCAGACCCATCTCTTCTCAGGTGTGCCAACTGGTCTCCCAGCCTTGCAGGAGGGGTCCTTAAGCAAGTCTCAGCCCCCTCTACTTGGGACCATCTCTCTGCTGTTCTTTGGTCCGAGGTTAGGAATGGATTCTGCTCCTGGGGCACTGGGAACAGAGGCAAAGCCAGATCCCAAGAGGCAGCCCCAGTGAGTTGACCATTGCCCTGCGAGTGACCTGCTTTCTGGGGTACTCCCAGATCCACACTCTTCAGCCTGGGCCCTGTGGGTCAGCCAGACCCGAATATGACCTCCTTCTTCTTCCATCACTCTCTCAGCTGGCTTCCTCTCAGGCTCCAGGCCTCTGTGGGGCCATCTGAGGCCTCAAGTGAAGAGCCTGCCCACGGGTGGCCCAACCCTTCCTCAGGGACTTTGTCAGCCTTGGCCCCTGCTGCTGGACATGGTCTTTCAGAATTCCGGTTTGGAGGGCCTCCTCCCACAGCATCCTGTGGGGTCACTTGGCAAGGCTCTCACTGCCCCAGCCACTGGATACCAGCTGAGTGCCTTCTGGACCAGCCAGGCCTGGCCTCCATTGATAACAGCACCACCATATAGACTTCGCCTGAGCCAGCTCCATGCTGAGCTGTCCTCGGGCCTATCCACCCAAGTCCACTGGGGTCCATCTAGCGTACACGGCTGGTTACAAGAGTGGGTTCTGGGGTATACACTCTCCCACTCATCTGCATCTGATCTTGGGCAGTCACCTCACTCTCCAAACCTCCATTGCCTCAGCTTACCTCCTGGTATCCCTCCCACTTTGGAGATCCTCATCAGTACTTTCTGAACAAGTCACTGAACGCAATACGCTTAACACGGTGCCTGACCCACAGTACTTACTCAGTAAAAGTCAGCTATTTAAATCATCCCCATCTCCAGATGAAGAAACTGAGGCTCAGAGAGGAATGGAACTTGTCCAGGGCCACAAGGCTGGGAAATGGTTGAGTCCGTTTCCCCTGTGTCCTGGCCCATCCACCTACCCCCACCCCTGCATTTGTCCCCTTCTTCCCTTCCACTGTGAGACCAGCATAGGGTAGGGGTCAGCCCATGAGGAAACAAATGGAGAAGCCAGGAGCTTATACTCTGAGAATCCATAGGGGAGGGGAGTCACCTGTCTTCATGGGAGATACAAAGATGAATTAAACAGTCTCAGCTCACAAGGGGCTGCCCAGGCTGGAGCTGGGAGCCACAGTGCTCCGGGAGCAGCATCCTTCCCTACATAGAAGATTCAGGAAACCTTCAGGGAGGGATAACACGTGAGTTTCAGGGACACAACTGGCTTGTTGAATCATACAGGTCACAAGAAATGGTGACCACACAATCTGAATTTTTAAAGACAGTCCAAGTTTTAACCATTCTGTCCCATTGTTGGATAAAGCATCAAGCGCCCCAAAGGCTCCAACATGGTGGCACCAAAATGACCTCTCACAACCAGGTCACAAAAATCCATGTTACTTCACATGTCCTAAGCTTAATTTGGGGAAATAGGGCCAGGTACACAATTGCCACCTGCCCCAGCTTCATGGGTATGTGTATGTTACGAAGACACTAACACCAGCCAAAGCTAAGGGTCACCCACTCTCAGGTCATGAAGTGACTCGCTGGCTTGAGTAAGTACCCACTCCCTGCTCTGGCTATGATCCTAACCCCAGTGCTGGGCTCTGTAATGTCTGGAGGGGCTGTGTGAGTCCTCCGAGAAAACAAAACAGACTCTTGCCTTGTACACTTCTTGTCAGGGTGAGGGGCAAGGCCTGGTATAGGCAACGTAAAGTTTTGGCTAGAGTGTCTCTGACCAGGGCTGCTGCCCAGAGGGCTTTGCTCCCTCAGCACAGCTTTGCAACCTTAGCGTTTTGCTGCAGACCTGCCTTTCATGTTGACTCCTGCCAGGACTTTTGGTTTCAGTTTCTGAGAGCCAAGAAACAAGTCCTGCTCTTTCCCTCTGCTGCCCTTCACACTCGCCCTCCTCCTCCTCTGTCTCTGCCCTTCCTTCCCTTTCCCTCCCTGATGAGAAATGGCCCCCTGGTCCCCAGCTCTGTGAGAAAGGATAAGGAAAAGAGGGGAGGGGATAGAGAAGTGAAGAAAATTACCAGAGAACTCACTCTATTTTCAGAGCTGCTCACAGTTGTGCAAACTGTGCATGTACAACTCTAGGGGGTGCAGTCACCATGATGCCACCAAAGTTTGCATAATTAATGCACTTTTCAGGAAGATCACAGTAAAGTGTCCTGGGAAGAGGCATTTTTTTTTTCTGAATCGTCTGAAGTGCTTCAAGTGGGATGAAAGGGCTGAATGCATTTTGACTCGTATTCCTCCAGAAGCCCCAAGCTATTGCCCATCCCACAAGCCACCCCCCACCCTCGTCTTTGCACTCTAACCTACTTGTCCCTCACTGCTCAACTTCTCAGCTGGGCTAGAGCTCCAGTGAGAGACTGGTTCAAAATAAGTGGACCAATCACCTCTAGAGCAATTCATGGGACCCCAAACAAATCTCTTCCTTTCTAGGCCTCAGTTTCCCCATCTGTAATATGTGTAGTGGACAAAATGATCACTAAGGGGCCCTCCAGATTTAACATCTTGAGTTTGTGCCTGGGAAGCAGATAAGTTACAGTTGAATTCAGCCTCAGGGTCCCCTTTACCCTGAAGGAAGGAAGTAATTGTTCCCCTGACTGCAAGCAGGGCACTGAAGGATTCTTTGTGGAATGATGGTCGGAGCCCCATGAAGTCACCCAGAGAGGCTGTGTTCCTGAACCTCTCTAAACCTCAGTTTCCTCCCCCAGTGAAATGGGGGTGATAATACTTACCTTGCAAGGGGCTGTGAGGAGTAAATGGAATATTGTGTAGCTGCGCTGGCATAGAGAAGGTGCTCAGAGTGTAGAGAAGAGGGCCCTGCAGGACTCAAGGAGCCGGGCGCTAGAGCCCTGACTGTGGCTGGGCCTGTGGAGGACAGCAGGACCACTAGGCCCCGCCACTGCCTGAGCTCATGCTCCAGGGCAGGAAACCTACCTGGTTTCCTTTGGGCCCCGATAGGCCACCCCCTATCCTTTCTCCGCTGTGGGCTACCCACCCCTCCCTTTGCATGACCGCACTTCCGGCTGTATGCTTAAGGACCGCACAGCTCTGCAGGAACCCCAAAAAGCCCAAACCCCTTAGCCTGGCCTGCAGGCCCCATCCTCTGCCCTACCACTCCTGCTGCTCACCAGCAACCTTGAGTTACCTGACACCCCCAAACAAGCCATGCATTGTCACATCTCAAGCCTTTGCCCATGCTCTGTCCCTTCCGTGTCACATGTGTGCCTTCTCCCCTCTCTGTGCCTCACAAGAGAGCTAAATCCCACTCATTGTTTACAGGTCAGCTCAAATGTCACCTTCTCTGGGAAGCCTTTCCCTGTCCTTCCAGTAAAGAAAATAATCACCCTTCCTGTTGGCTCCATCAGCTCAGGACTCCTTCGGGACTTCTGTGGGGCTGAGTCAGTTGCGTCCCTATGGAGCCTCAGTGCCCTCATCTATGAAATGGAGGCAAATCACTTATTCCCAACAGGGACGATGTTGGAGGACTTGGATAAAAGGGGACACATGAAGCCCCCAAGCATAGTGTGGGAATGCAGTCCATGCCCAGGAAACCCTAGCTGACCCTTCAATTCCAGCCAGCCAACCCTGCAGGGAGGAGGAAGGGTGGGTCAGGCATCCTTTCCATCCATTTATTCCAGCTCTTTTCAATGGGTCCTCAGGTTCCTGTCCAGGGATGCTGCCAGCCCACTGCTCATTGGAGACCAACAATGATTGATAGGTTTCAAACCCAATGGTTGACCTAGCCCTTCCTGGAGCAGGTGGCACGCCCCACTCCCTCTTTGGAGCCACTATCTGAGGAAGCAGAGGCCAGGAGTAATGGGGTGGGAGGGAGGCAGATAGGTCTGATTTCCATGGGTAGTCTTAGGTCGCCCTGTGCAGCCTGACCACCCCACTGATGACTCAAGTCTAGTCCCCACCCTTCCCCTTCAGGAAGAGGCCCTGTCATAATCGCAGTTGTGCTACCTAAAAATAGTTTCAGTTCACAGATACTGCATGAACACCAGGCCTTTTCACTCAGGGAAGAGGAAGGCCGGTTCCCCAGTGCATTCCCCCTCAGCCCCTCTTCAAAAACAGATCCTCTGGGGTGGAGTCCTAACACTTCATGGATGGTTTCAGCAGCTGCTTCTCCCCCCCGCCCCCCCCGCCCCGGCTTTGGTGCTGAAGGCTTTTTGCTGCTTTGCAATCAGCTTCTCACATGCTCTCATTTGTCCTTTGCATCAGAGGTATGGGGCAGAGCAGCAGAGGTTATTGTACCCATTTTGCAGTTCCAGAAACCCAGAGCAAGGGAGGAGAGGTGACCTGCCCAAGATCACACAGTGAGCTGGTTGTGGAGCCGAGGTGTGGCCACCTGACTCCTCCTACAGTGTTCTTTCTGCTCCGGCATATGTCTCCTCCTTGGAAAATGCTGTGACCACAGGTCACAACCAAGGCAAAAAGAGAAAGGGGAGGAGAGAAAGGTTGGACAGAGTATAGATTCTCGCAACAAACATTTGTCAAGCTTGTACTATGTGCCAGGCACCACACTGGGCACTAGTGATACAGCAGGGAGCAAAAAGTCTATTTCCTGCCCCCATGGAGCTCTACAGTTTAATGGAATGAGAGTTAACATTTATCGGGCATGTTCTTTATACCAGATGCTTTACAAAGCCCTTTTACATGGAATATATAATTTAATTCTCACTAGCATCCCCATAAGGTAGAGTATTGGACATTTGTCATTTGTGTTGGCCACCCAGCATCTGGGAGCCCTTCCTATGTGTGGGGTATTCTTTAGTCGTGAGGAAGAGCCCAGCTTCCTGCTACTGAGACTAAGTATGCCAGTTGCTCCCTTTCCCAGCCTCCCATCCAGCTTGAGGCTGGGTGTGTAACCAACCTTGGCCAGTTAGCACAACCACTCCAGACTCTGTGTTGCGGCAGTAAATGTACAGATCCATCATGGCAGTCAGTTAAGGACAAGAGCTATTCATGGGTGCAGAGTCCCTCATTCACCGCTGGTGGAGCCAGTGTCTGTACCCAGCGGTAGCAGGTGGTGCTGTCCCTCCAGCTGTGCGGAGAGACTGAACATGGGAGCTAGTGGGGAAAGGAGAAAATCCTGCCTGCCTGCAGGTGGAAGTTCCTGCTGCTTCCCCCCAGAGCATGTGGGTGGGGTGGGTAGAACCTAGAAATGGCAGGGAGTCTGGAGTGGGGGTGAGCCTTGCTATGAGGCCTTCCAGCCTGAGTCCAGTGGCCTGGGCTGGGGTAGAAGTGGGCACTGGGTGGTCTCAGAAGCCTCCACCTTGTGGCTGCATAATCATCCCTGCCTGAATCCCTGGAGAGCTCCTATCTGTTCTCAGGCTGTCTCTTTTCTCCCACCCACCCTCCTCACCATCCCACTGATCTAGGCCTGGTTCTAGACCCTTGACCTCTGCCTGGACATCTGTAACAGCTCCTCCTTGGTCTCCCTGCCTCAGCTTTGTGTCCCTGCATCCACTTACTACCATCCTTCATCCTGGAGTCAGGGTGAGCCTCTGGAACACAGGACTCATGGAGTCACACCTTTCCTTAAGCACCTGCCAGGATATCCTCACCCACAAATGCCATGCCTGGCACTCTAGGCTCTTAACCCCCCCTGACTATGCACATCAATCCTCAAGACCCGTCCCAGAGCTCTGGCCCCACACCTCTCTGTTCAGTCATCCCTTCTCCATTGCCACTGTGCCCTGCCCTGCCCATTCTACTTTCTTGGACTGTTTTTTGCTTGTGCTGTTCCCTCTACTGGGAATGCCCTTCCCCATCCCCTCAACTCTTCTAATAAAATCTCATTCATTCTTAAAGCAGCTTCAAATGCCAGTTCATCCGTGAAGCTTCCCTCAACCCCACCTTGACTCCTAGTACTAGTATTGATTCCTTTATTGCGTCAAGGAGAAGTTCTGTGGTATTTTATAGGTACACAAGTTGCTACTGCCTTGGTCAGGTACTTTGATGTGAATGAAGAAAGCCGTGCCTGTGGGACCAAGAACCTGGGCTGGTCAGACAGACCCAGGTTCAAATCTAGGCTTTGCCATTTACATGCTGGGCCATTGTGGGCAAGTCAGTTCACCTCTCCAGTGCCCCATTTCTTCAGCTTCATTGGGCCCCCATGACAAATTAGTGGTTTCCACATCATTCTGCCCTATGAATTATGAGCAGCCCCTCCAGGCCCAGGATGGTCTGGGGCATGGGGGCCTTTGCTACCCATGGAAGCCCTCTCTGGTCTCTATGTCTCAGCTCCCCCACTTTCTTTTTTTTTTTTTTTTTAGATTTTATTTATTTATTTGACAGACAGCCAGCGAGAGAGGGAACACAAGCAGGGGGAGTGGGAGAGGGAGAAGCAGGCTCTCAGCAGAGGAGCCTGATGTGGGGCTCAATCCCAGAATGCCGGGATCACGCCCTGAGCCAAAGGCAGACGCTCAACGACTGAGCCACCCAGGCGCCCCTCAGCTCCCCCACTTTCAAATCCACTTTCTGCTATGGAAGCATGAAACAGGTCAGAGGGGGACAAAGTGGGAGCCTATAATTGGGCATCTAGTGGCACCCAGGGAGAAGTGCATTGGTGTTGCCCCATCTGTGTGCTTAGATGCTGACAAGTACAAGCATGTGGGTCTGTATACACAGAGCTGTGTACAGATTTGGGTGTGAGTGTGTGTATGTGGGGACACATGTGCTTGTTGGTGTGTATGTGTATAGCTGCTGTGGTTGTCAGTTCAGAGCAAAAAAGCCCACACTTCCTGTTAAGAATCAATTAGAGCATTTATATAGAAGCCTCACGTCTCCCCGGAAGTGTCATCAGAGTTAGGGGAAGAGAGACGGGAAGCAGGGCAGGAGGATGGGAGCAGAGGGCAGGACTCCTAGGTTCTTGTTTCATTCTGCTGCCAAGTCATTGCATGACCCTAAACAAGTCACCTCTCTGGGCCTCAGTTTCCCTTTCTGTAAAAGGGTGGGGGATTAGACTAGGTGGTCACTGACCCATCCTACTCCCTCATTTTTGGAGACCCAGATTAGCATCCAGAGTATACTTTTCAGAGGGAGACCCCACTCACAATCCAGATATCCCACCGAGCATATCCCTCACTCTGTTGATCTAACCCTTCCCAGGCCATCCTTGGAAACACCTAGACTCTTCCTTGTGGTTCTATCAGGGAGGGGACAGGAAGGAAGTTTCCAGTGGGAAGGGCTTAGTGGCAGCCAGTCTCTCACCCTCATCAGTAACTTCCTCTCCGCCCCCATTCCTACCCTACCCTGCTCCCTCCCAGTTCCCACATCCTCAACCAGAAGAGAAACAAATTAGTTCTTCAATAGGAAAAGGCAGGAGTCCCTGCCCTTTCTACCCACCCCATCTACACTGGGTGAGAATACATGGGGAAGAGTCTGGTTTCACAGTCAAAGCTGGCCCCCTTGTTTTACAGATAAGAAAACCCATACACGGAGAGGGTTAGTGACTTGCTCAAGGCATACAAGTGTGATGGTGGCAGTGCCAGGATTGACCCCAACTTCCCACAGGTCTTTCCATACCATCAGGCTGCCCCTCCATGAAGAAGGCTCCCTAACTAATTCTCATTTCCACTGAGGGTAGAGCACAAGAACAAGAGCTTACACTGCAGCATAGGGACTTGGAGTGGATGCCAGGAAGCACTTCTCTACCTAGAACGGGTAGACCTGGACGGGTGCCAGAGTGACACCTCCTCCCAGACATGCCTTTAGAGTAGGCTACCCTGGAATGCAGTAGCGCCTCGTGGTTAGGGAGATGGCTGGAGACACCTGGTTTCCTGTGTAAGGTATCTTGGCGGGGAAAGGGGGCAAGATTGCAGAAGGAGGAAGAAAGTTACTTTGGCCAGGCCCCATGTCCAGTGCTCACACCTATGCCCGTGACAGCTGTAGGAGAGAGGATCTTCATTTTATAATCAGGAAACTGAAGCTCAGAGAAGTTTAAGTGACTTTCCGAAGGTCATACAGTTAGAAAGTACAGTTGATCCTTGAACAACGCAGGGGTTAGGGGTGCGGACCACCCTGGCACAGTTGAAAATCTAAGTGTAACTTTCGATTCCCCTAAAAAAATTTTTTTTAAAGATTTTATTTATTTATTTGACAGGGACAGCCAGCAGTGAGGGAACACAAACAGGGGGAGTGGGAGAGGAAGAAGCAGGCTCATAGCGGAGGAGCCTGATGTGGGGCTCCATCCCAGAACGCCAGGATCACGCCCTGAGCCGAAGGCAGACGCTTAAGGACTGCGCCACCCAGGCGCCCCTCCCCTAAAATTTAACTACTGATTGTGTACTGTTGACCTGTAGGAGAATCCCTACTGATACCATAAACAGTTGATTAACATGTATTTTTGTATGTTATATGTTTTATATACTGTATTCTTACAATAAAGTAAGCTAAAGAAAATTTTTTTAAGAAAATCATAGGGAAGAGAAAATGCATTTACAGTACTGTACTGTGTAAAAAAAAAACCAACAACTGCATATAAGTGGACCCACACAGTTCAAACCTATGTTGTTCAAGGGTTCATAGGACCTATGTGGTATGGCCCCAAATCTTTGCTCTTTCCACTAAATGATTTCCCAAAACATGGACCACAAGATAAATTTAAAAATATGGTCCATTAGATGCATTTAGGTGATACGTATGTGAACTGTTTTTGTTTCTTTTAATAATATATTAATCCAAATATAAATCAGGAAAAATAAATCAGCTCGTCAAACTCAAGATTTCAGAGATATTATTGCTTGGAAATAGGCTGAAAATTTTGTTTACTTTTGATGCCCTCCCTGGTCCCCCCACCCCGCCCCCATCAGCTTCTGGTAACCACCAATCTCTTCTCTGTTTCTATGAGCTTGGGTTTTTTTTGTTTTTGTTTTTTAGATTTCACGTGTAAGACAGGTCATACAGTTTCGTCTTTCTCTGTCTGACTTACCTGACTTAGCATAATGCCCTTGAGGTCTGTCCATGTTGTTGCAAATGGCAAGATTTCATTCCTTTTTTTCCCCCCAGCTTGGCAAGCAATGGTTTATTAAGGAGACTTACAGAGAAGTGTGTCTTAGGTGGCAGCAAGATGAGTAGATCTTTGCTGATTTCATTCCTTTTCGTGGCTGAATAATATTCTATTGGATACAGACACTACAATTTCTTTGTCCATTCATCCATCAGTGGACTCTTAGGTTGTTTTCACCTTGGCTATTGTAAATAATGCTGCAATGAACATGGGAATGCAGATATGTTTTCAAATTAGTGCTTTCATTTTCTTTAGATAAATACCCAGAAGTGGAACTGCTGGGTCACATGGTAATTCTGTTTTCAATTTTTTGAGGAACTGCCCTACTGTTTTCCATAAGTGGCTGCACCAATTTACATTCCCACCAATAGTACACAAAGGTCCCCTTTTCTCCACATCCTCATCAACACTTATTTCTTGTCTTTTTGACACTAGCCATTCTGACAAGTGTAAGGTGGTATTTCCTTGTGGTTCTGATTTGCATTTCCCTGATGATTAGTGATGTTGAGCATCTTCCCCATGTACCCGTCAGCCATCTGAATGTCTTCTTTGGAAAAACATATATTCAGATTTTCTGCCCATTTTTCCATCAGATTGTTTGGGTTTTTTTGCCACTTTGTATGAGTTCTTCATGTATTTTATATTTTTATTTTTTATTTATTTGAGAGAGAGAGATAGCGTGAGAGAGCATGAGTGGGGTTCGGGGAGAGGGAGAAGCAGGCTCCCCACTGAACAGGGAGCCTGACTTAGGGCTCGATCCCAGGACCCTGGGATCATGACCCGAGCCAAAGGCAGACACTTAACCAACTGAACCACCCAGGCATCCCCCCATTTTTTTCTTTATATATTTTAGACATTAGATAAATGATTGGGGGGCAAATATTTTCTCCTATTTGGTACGTTGCCTTCTTAGTTTGTTGATGGTTTCCTTTGCTGTGCAGAAGCTTTTTAGTTTGATATAGTCCCACTTGTTTATTTTTCCTTTTGTTACTTTTGCTGTCAGATTCAAAAAACCACACCAAGACCTATGTCAAGGGGTTTGCGGCCTATATATTCTTATAAGAATTTTATGGTTCCAGGTCTTACATTCAAGTGTCTAATCTATTTTGAGTTAATTTTTGCATATACGTTAAGCTAGTGGTCCAGTTTCATTCTTTTGTATTCTGTTGTCCAGCTTTCCTGACACCATTTATTGAAGAGACCGCCCTTTCCCGTATATTCTTGCCTCCTTTGCCGTATATGTATAGGTTTGTTTCTGGGCTCTCTATTCTGTTCCATTGATCTATGTGTCTGTTTTTATGTCAATACCACACTGCTTTAATTATTATAGCTTTGTAATAGAGTTTAAAACCAGGGAGTGTGATGCCTGCAGCTTTGTTCTTCTTTCTCTACATTAAATTTTGAAAGGAATTAAAGATGTAAAGAAAAATATTAAATGGAAAATAGGTAGCAAAAATCTGGAAAATGTTACGTGAATGGCTGGAGCTTTAGAAACAGTGCTTGAAAGCACCTGGTCAGAGGCAGTGAATATGCATCTTTACCTGGCCACCCCTGAGTGTGGTGTCCCTGTCCAGTCCTTGGGGCCACGCAGCCCTGGGCTCAGGTGTGTGTGTGGAGGGGCCAGTTCATCCTGGGTAGCGCCAGTCCCAGGAAGATGTGAGGTGGGGAGGGGGTGGTTCGAGCTTCTGGGGAAGGAGGCAGGCTGGAAGAAGTACGAGATGCGGCCACCAGGCACCTGGAGTCAGCTCTGAGGAGAGGCCGAAGTTCTCCACGTGGCCTGCCCTGTGTGGGTGCCCCTTCCTCCCTCAGTTTTAGGTCCTCATTTCGGGTCCTGGTTCCTACTCCCCTCTGTCTGTATCAGTTTCAGCCTTGCTCATTGTCTGAGGAGCCATCCAGGCAAGAAGGAAACTCTGGGCCTCTCTCAAGAGGCAGCTTCATCTCTGGGCTCTCCCTCCTGGGCCTGGCCAAGCGAGCCAGTTCCGTAACAGCTGAACATCAGGCCTGGCAGCTGGCCGGCCTCCTGGACCCAGGGGACTGAGGGAGGATGTGAACCCAGAGAGGGCCTGCCTGGCTGACCCCACAGTCTGGGGTCAGTCCCACAGGGTCAGGTCATGAAGGAGGTCGAGTGTGCTCACTCCAAGGCTGACACAGGAGAACCCCCGGGGCAGCAGGACAGCATATTCCCGGTCAGGAGGAAGCCCTGTTGGGGGGGCTAGGGAAGAGCTCCATTTTCCTTCAGCCCCTTGCCATTCTCACTCTTGGGTCTGCCCAGCCTTTATCACTTATGGCCTATTCACTCACTTAGTACTGGAATACTGAATGATGCTCATCAGCAAACATTTCTAGGGTGTTACCCCTGCAAAGCTCTTAGCCGGATGTTCTTCACAGGGGATTTTACTGAATCTTCACAACAACGAGGGTAGATCCTGTTATTATCTCCAGATGATAAACTGAGTCCCCAAGAAGGGAACTGTCTTGCCTAAGGCCAGACATAGGGCAAGGAAGAGCCAGGATTCAATGTGATTTTGAACCTACGCTGTTTCCCCCATCCACGTGAAGGGGGAGCTCACCACTGGAAAAGAAGTCTGTCCTTCAATTTAGACTTGATCTCCAAGTTAAATCCAAAGCCCACCCACTGGGAAAAGCCACCCTTGAAACTTTATCACTGTCCTCTACCTTAGTGTGAGTTGATGACCATTGTGACCTTAGCACCATAAATGTTTTCTCACTCACCATCTCATTTAGTCCATGCCAACAAGGGCAGATATGATGGCCATTTTACAGCTGAGGAAACTGAGACCTAGGGAAGGGTGACAATGGGTCCTACAGTACCCTGGACCACACTACGACCCTCCCCTCTGTTGGGTCTGCCATTCCATCCACACCATGAGCCCCTTTCTCTCAGGACCTGTCTCCCAGAGCACGTTTTGATAGGAGGAAGAGGAGCCAGCAGGAGGAACCAGGGCCCGGAGAGGGAGGGAGGGTGATGAAGGGGTTAAGTGGGTTGTAAGGAGAGAACAGAGACTATCTGGGCATTTGGGCCATCCTGATTGCAAACCTCATGCCCTTGCTAGACTTCCCGAGCTGCCTGAAGGAATGTAAGGGCCACCCTTTGTGAAAGCCAGACCACCGTCCTGCGTCCTCTCCCTTACAGCTCTCCCACCGGCAGCCTATTCTGTAGCCAAAAGACCTCCAGTTCCTTAACCATTCCTCTCAGGACATTGTCTAATTATGGTGAGTGTACGTGGAGAGGAAGAAGAACGTGCAGAAGACTCAGGGCTGTTTCAGTTAAGTTAAACAGTATAAGCACCTGTTTGGGGGGGGGGGGAGATGTTTCTGCTAATGGACTATTACAAGTGTTCAACTGGAGAGCCATGGATTGCTCACTGTCCAGTGATGGTGGGGAGTTGAATTTCACTTGATTAAGTAAAATAACCAAATCAGCATTCAACTTTCCAGTGTAACTGGAAAATAGTCTTAAAAAAAATCAGGATCCACTTTTTTTCTAAATATTTTATTTATTTACTTATTTGAGAGAGAGTGAGAGAGCACAAGCAGGGGGGAGCTGCAGGCAGAGGGAGAAGCAGGCTCCCCGCTGAGCAAGGAGCCCGATGCGGGACTCGATCCCTGGATCCTGGGATCATGACCTGAGCCAAAGGCAGATGCTTAACCAACGGAGCTACCCAGGTGCCCCCAGGATCCACTTTTTAAATGGAGGTGTCTCCCAAATATTTCAGGGCAGGCCTAGGTCAGGGGCTCTTAACCTTTGTGTGTGGCATAGCCCGCTTTGTCATCTGGTGAAGCCTATAGACCCCATCTCAGAATAATGTTAAATGTGCACAATAAAATAACATAGGCTTATAAAGGAAACCAACTAAATTAAAACGTGTTTATCAAAAATAAAAAATTTTGGGGGCGCCTGGGTAGCGCAGTCGTTAAGCATCTGCCTTCGGCTCAGGGCGTGATCCCGGCGTTCCGGGATCGAGTCCCACATCGGGCTCCTCCGCTGGGAGCCTGCTTCTTCCTCTCCCACTCCCCTGCTGTGTTCCCTCTCTTGCTGGCTGTCTCTCTGTCACATAAATAAATAAAATCTTAAAAAATAAAAAAATAAAAAATAAAAAAATTTTTTGATACAGTAATAGTGTTTCCTAACTGAGGCATGAAATATCAAGATCTAGCAATAGGTGTAACAACCTCTATAATTTTGAAATAGTGATGAGTGTAAACCATATTTTGAAATATCTGAAAAAGCTGTAATGGTGATTTGAAAATATCTGTAATTCTATCAGCGACACCATCACAGGTCCTGCCTACATGGCTGTGGTTTGTTGCCACATCACTGAAGAGAAAAATTCAGGTAGAGGTCAGTGACAATAAAGATGTCTTTCTTCCTCTTCCTAATATTCAGACTCCTTGAATTCCAGTCTTAGGTCTTTGGGGATTCCCACAGACCCCAGATTAAGAACCCCTGATCTAATTCTATCTTGAATTTTATTTTATCTTATTTTCTATCTTGTATTTTATAGCATATATATGTAATTGTATCTAACGTAGTTTTTAAAACCTGATTAAATTTACAAATAAAGTGCCTGGCAGGTAGTAGGTCTCAGTAAAGGAGTGTCTCCTGGGGCTCCTGCTGCGGTTACTCCGCTCAACATTCTTCTGGGGAAAGTGGAGCCTCTGTTTGCTCACCCAGAAGGTGAGGTCCCAGGGCTACATAGAGGCACTGTGCCCTAGAGGCCTGCAGATGGCTCAGCCCTGAGCCAGGTCTTCCTCCACCCGAATGACTTTTGTGCCCCTGCTCACGCTGATGCCACTAATCAGGAGAGGAACCAAGTTAGGTCTGGGGTTATTTTGACCGGACTTCAACCCTGGGGAAGCTTTCGCCTCCCAGGCACTCTGAGGCCCCTCAAGGCCTTCTGTACCCAGGGCCCATGCCTGCATCATGGGAATCCCCCGGAAGCCCTTAGGCGCCTGCTTCCCCTCTTGACTCATTCGCGTGCAGGAGAAGCATAGTCACGAGCCAGCATGACTAGGTCAGCGCTGACGGGCTCACAAGACACTTGGCTGGGAATCAGGCCACAGACATTGGTGGTGAGCTGGGAGGCCTGCCGAGCCCGGGGAGCAAACAGAAGCCTAGAGGAGAGGTCCACTGCAACCCCTCGGGCCTGAGGAAGCAGCGCAGCCAGAACTCAGGCTCTGACTCCCCAGAGCTCATCCCCCCACTCCCCCTGTACAGCCTCCTACCCACTGCCGGGCCGCCCTTCCTCCTGCCCAAATTGTCAATGCCCTGGGGGACTTGCGCCCACCCCTGTGGCCCAGGTCTGCCACCGGCTTTCCTCTGCTCCAGGACATTTCCCCCATGTCCTTTCCTTTCTGCTTTCTAATCAAAACCCACCTGTTCAAACGACAACAAATTTAAAAAACAGTTGTTTTGTGTCCCTTTAGCCTCTGCTCTCCGGGACAGCTCCCAGTTATGTGAGGTACATGGGATTTAGAATTAAAGATCTGTATTCAAGCATTGGTGCTCCCCTGCCTCTCTGAGCCTCATTCAGTGTCTGCATCTACTGCACGGACAAGTTTAAATTGTTGTCTGTGTTTAAACTGATAGCTGTTAGGAGAATCAAAAACATTTTCAGATGTGAAATCACTTAATAAACTATAAAGCACTTTCATAGTTATAATATAGGACTCATGGCTGATGAGTTCCATTAGCAGGGTCTTTCTGGAGAAACGACACAAAGGAATGGCTTTAGTGGTAGTGTTTGGTGGGGAGATTCATCTAGCCGGAGGGCCCTGCCACACGTTCCTACCCTGCCCTAAAATCATATCTCAGCACAGGCCCTTGTAGGCAGAGTGTGGTCTGGCATACGGGTAGGAGTTTGAAAACTCCCACGGAATGACCACTACCCCCAACCCGAGACAGGAAATGGACTGAGTAGTTGTTGGGGTTGATACAGACTTGCTTCTGCTTTAGATGTGATTTACCCAGTTCGTCTCAACCATTGTTGAGGGGAGAGGTGATGGAAGGATGAAACATCTGTTTCTGAGGAGGAAAGCCAGGGAAGTGCAGAGCCTATGTGGCTCACAGGAAGGCGTTTTCAAACCGTTTGTTGGCTTGGGGGCCTGGAGTGTGACCTGCTAGGGAATCTTGCAGGGGTTTAGCCCCAGAAGGCCTGGATCCCAGACCCTACTAAGCCACACCCAAACTATGTGCCTGTGGTCATCTCTGGGCCTACATTTCCTATCTGTGCAAGGCCTGTGATAATCCCCAAGTCAGCAGAATTATTTGAGTGTTCATTGGTTCACAAAACAGTCAGATTGCAGGGAAAGGTGCCCACCCGCTCAGCCTCCCAGTGTTCACAGCCTCAATGCAGCCCCCCAGTTCAGCACTTGTTTGGGCCTCCTATGTGTCTATCTCCCCATCGGGCTGATTACTGTGAGAGAGAGAGCAGCACTTTTTCCTCTTATACTCACATTCACTGTGCACACAGGCCACGTGGAGACAGGGAGGCAGTGCACCTGTGATTACCATTCTAGAACTCACATTGCGGCAGGGCCAGACGCCCAGAAAGACCCCTTGCTCCCTGTGAGGCCAGGATCGCATGTCTACATTGGTGGTGTTTTCAGAGATTTCATTTAGTGTTCCCCTGTGGGGTCACAGAAAACCTCAGGCCCAGCCAGCAGTTGCCCCAGTGTCTGGGACCACTTCATCAGTGCCCTTTCTTCTTTGGGGCCAGTCTGATTCAAACCCCAGCTCACTTAATAACCATTCTGTGCCTGAGTTTCCTCTTCTGTAAAATGGGAATAATAACTCAATCTACTGCTGGGTAATGTATATTCAGCTTGATAAGAAATGTCAAATTTGTTTTCTAAGGGGGTCGTGCCAAATTATAACCCTAATAACTGCCAAAGAGATCTTATGGTCCATATCCCCTTCTGCCTCCGTATTGTCAAACTTTGAAGCTTTTGCCAGCCAAATGGATGTAAAATGGTATTCCTTATGGTGCTTCTTTGCATTTCTCTGAATGCTAATGGGGTTGGTTATGCCTTCATAAGTTTATTAGCCATATATATTTTCCCTTCAATCAAATGCCTGTTCATCATATCTTCTGTTCATTTTTCTCTTGAGATCATGACCTGAGCCAAAATCAAGAGCCAGAGGCCTAACTGACTGAGCCACCCAGGAACCCCTTCCTATGTATTCTTAATACTAATCCCTTGGTTATATAAAATAATTTCTCTTCTCCCAGTTTCTCTTTTCACTTTATTCAAGGTGTCTTTTGATGAGAAGCTCTTCATTGTAACAAAGTGAAATATCAGAAAGATACATATTTTTCTAAAGGTTTTCATGTTCGGCTTTGAAGTTCTTGATCCCTCCAATCTAGAGTATGTGGTATGAGGTAGGAGTTTTTCTTTTCCATATGGATAACTGAATCTTCTAGGTCGAACAGTCCTAGGGCCAGTCTTTTTCTTTTTCTTTTCCTGGAGCCAATCTTAACTGATTTTGAGGGGGCAGGGAGGGAGGGCCCTGCTGATGTCTGACTGACACAGAATTCCCTCTAAGCCTGACCAAGGACTTCCCGAGGGAGTCACATCCAAGGAGGCTAGAGACAAAAAAAAGCCAGACTACATCTTTGCCCAAGTAGCCCCTGCCTGCTTCTGAACTCAGCATGAATTATTTTATTAATAGGGGTAACATACACATACGGCAAATAGTAATATGAATGATAACAATTCAAACAGTACTGAAAAGTATCGAATGAAAAGTCAGATTCTCCCACCTCCAGAACCACTGCCCAGAGAGGTGCCAGGTGGTAGTAAGTGACTTTTACTTTTTGTGAACTCTCCCTGGCTGCAGATAGTATGTTTAATGCCTCTGTGTCTTGATGTATCCACCCTAGAATAACTTTATTCATTGTCTGCCGGAAAAAAAAAAGTTCATTTCCTTACATCTACCCCATCTCTCCTCCCTTCTCACCCCATTCTCAGTATTTTTGACTTTTTAAAACTCATTGCTAAAGGTGGTGCCAGCTCTTGCAGCTGCTGCCGCAGCTCTCTCTCAGGAAGCCCAGCCCTGTGAGGTTGCCGCCCCCCCACCAGGAGGATGTCGGAAAGGACATCCCATCACCCCATTTCCTGATTGCAGCCATCAACACTGAACTGGACAGAAGGAAAACAGCCTTTTGGTGGCTGGGACTCTTGTCAAAAAGGGTACACATGGAAAGACGGGGCCCATTTCCTGAGCGGCGGGAGAGCCCTGGGAGAGCGGGAGAAGAATGTTGCTCGTGGAGTCCACCTGGTTGACGCCCTGCCACAGGCTCCTATGTGCCTTGGGCAAGTCTCTTCCCTGGTCCCTCCATCTGTAAAATGCCGATTCCTGAGGTCGCTCCCACTGCAGACTCTGAATGCTAAGAATTAGAGTGGCAGCTCAGGGAAGGCCTTTCAGATGAGAAGCGCGGCTCTCCTAAGAGACGGTGTGCTGATACAATGATGAGAGGAGCAGCTGCTGTTTCCTCAGTGCCCCCCGTGGGCCAGGCACTATCCAGATGAATCCTCACAACTTTCAGCTGGGCATTATTCTCCTCATTGAACGGATGAGGAAACCGAGGAGCTGAGAGGTCAGACAACTTGTCAGAGGTCACAGGGTAGAAGGTCTTTGCCACCAATCAAATCCATCACAAGTCCTGTTGAAGAACTCAGATATTTGAAAATGCTGAAAACTTCCAGAGTGCCTCTGGGCCTCCAGAAACAGGCTGGAAGGTGGGAGCTTAGCCCTTCCTGAGCTCATGGAGAACCTGCCTCCCAGACCCACTTCAGGGACTGACCCTAGTCCAGGTTCAGTGGGCCATTCTCAGACCAATTCCTTTCAGGGAGCCTTTTGTAGCCAGACAAGAGTGGGGGCTGTTTGGCCTGGGGAGACCTTTGCTCACCTGCAGTAAGAACCCCAAACAGTTCAGAATGGCTTGGGGGCTATTCTTTCCCCTAGCCCTCCCCAGAGACAGAGCTGTTCACACACACACCCCTACCCCAATCCACCCCAAAGTCTCTGGGGACCCACAGGCCTCAGCCTCAGCATGGCCTGGCATTGGCCCCAGTTGGGGCAGGTCTGCTTCCCTTCAGACCCAAGGCCACAGGCTGGGAAGGAAATGAAGGTGGGAGGGGCCCAGAAACGCTGACTTGGTTGGAAGGCTGCCTGGAAGGGAAGAAGCACAGAAAGGCCCAGCCCAGCACTGTGGGCAAAGCCAGAAAAGCCACCCTGACATCTCTGCGGACTCAGGGCCAGGGGCCTCTCCTTGACCACCCAGCCCTGGCTTGTGGCCAAGAGCCTGGGGGAAATGTCCTAATTGTGTAAATAAGGGACTGAACTAGAGCCTGGCCGTGGTGGCCCAGACTATGGAGCTTTTTTCCCCCACTAGGAGTCAAGTCCGTGGCTGGTGGGCAAAGAAATGCCCATGTGTTAAAGAAGCTGCTTCCCTCAGAGTCCAGCCTGGGACTCTGCACTTCTGAGCCCAATATAAAGAAATGAATGAAACAAAGAGGCACAAGCAAAACAAGACTTCTTTGCTTTTCTGTGAGGGCAGGAGCCCCTCCAACCTGGAACAAATATAACAAACCCCCAGAGCCTAGGTCTGAGCTGCTAAACTCCTCTGATACTGTGGCCTGCCAGGGACAGGTGTCTTGCATGGCCACAAGTGAATTGTCCCTCACTCTTCATGCTGTCCTGGTTACAGCAATGAGACTAGAAATTGTGTATGCAGGTCAGGGTTTCTCAAGCTCAGCACCACTGACATCTTGGGCCAAATGTTGTGGAGGTTGTCCTAGGCATTATGGGATGTTTAGCAACATCCCTGGCCTCCACCCTCCCAGTTGTGACAAAAATACCTCCAGATGTTGCCGAATGTCCCCTGGAGGGCAACATGGCCCCCCATTGAGAAATGCTGCCCTAGAGATCCGTTCTTTCCTTTTTCTTTGGTAATAAGACTTCTGATTTCCAGTTGGCACACGGTCACCAGGAAGAAAGACCAAGAAACTGAAAGATCATCCTTGCAGCTAGGTGTGGCCATTTGACCAAAATCTGGCCAATGAGAGGCTGGCAGAAGTGCAACTTCCAGGAAGTGTCTTTGTTTTTTTTTGGGTTTTTTTTTGTTTGTTTTTTTTAAAGATTTTATTTATTTATTTGACAGAGATAGAGACAGCCAGCGAGAGAGGGAACACAAGCAGGAGGAGTGGGAGAGGAAGAAGCAGGTTCATAGCGGAGGAGCCTGATGTGGGGCTAGATCCCAGAACACCGGGATCACTCCCTGAGCCGAAGGCAGACGCTTAACCGCTGTGCCACCCAGGCGCCCCTCCAGGAAGTGTCTTTGAAAGGAAGGTGGGTGTCCTTATGACCCTGTCTCCCTTCCCAGCAGTTAGAGTACAAGTGCTGTGACAGGAGCTGAGTTGCTTGCAGGTCTTGAAGTGGGGGGCAAGTGATAAGATGGGAGAATAGGGAGGCGGAGGTCCTAAGTGACCTTGGAGCTGCTGTAATAGGGATGGACTCTGCAGCTGCACTTGACTCACGTGAGAGAAAATTACTGTCACTGTTATCTTGGCCCAAGTACCCCAGGGCCCAGATTTTGGTCTCTGATGAACTCTCCTGACACCACGGCCTCTTGTCAGTCACACTCAAATCTAATCCTACAACATCTAAGATACAACTCTACCATACTTGCGGCTTCAATCACCCACTGTCTAGATGCCCATGATCTTCCAACTTGTTCCAGCTCAGTTCTAGTAGTTCACTGGACCCCTCACATAGTTGCCATCCTCTCTGCAACCTGTCTCTTCCCCCAGTGCTCCCCATCTCAGGAAAGGGTGCCTCCATAGCCCAAGTACCCTATAAAGCGTCAATTTCCCTCCCTCCCACTCCAGCCCTCCCACATCCATGAGACCTCAAACCCTCCATTCTACCTCCTAGAAAGATTCTACTCCTCTACCTCCCGTGTCACTGTCCCAGCTCAAGCCCTCACCCCTCCATACCTTGTCTATTGCCACCTCCTAATTGGTTTCCCTGCTTCCAGTCTCCATCCCCACAGACTGTGTCTGTCCTTTTTAAAACCCACCCATGATTCCCCTTGGTCTCTAGGACAAAGTCCAAGCTTTCTGGCTGAACATCACAATCTTCTGCCTTCTGTCCCCTCATCTCCCAGGCCTTCACCCCTCCCTCAGCACTTCCTCCTACAGGATACTATACAAAGAATTTGCTTTAGCTCCAGTAGCCTGCTGTTCCCTCTGTCTCAAATGCTTTCCCCAATTCCTCTGTTTGATATTACTCTTCCTTCAAGGTGCAGACAAAAGTCACCTACTCCATGAGGCCTTGTCTGATTCCCTCAGCAAGAGAAGCCTCTTGAGCTCTGTTCTTTGCTGCTGCAGAACGTGCCCATCTAACAGAGCTTACCCCACTGTGCTCACCGAGGACGGGTGTCAGTCTGTCCGTCTGCTTCCCCTGACTGGCAGTGAGAAGCAACCTTGGAATCCACAGCACCTAATATAAAGTACGTGCCCAACACACAATACTGTTACCTATTTACTAAGCCCCTACTATGTGCCAGGCCCTGAGCTTGATGCTTTATATAAATTGTCTCGTTTTATCCTCAAAATCACCCTGCTGGGAGAGATGAGACTGAGATTCAGAGAGGCCAAGCAGCTGCTTCAGGTCACACTAATCGTGCAGTGTCAGAGACTGATTCGCCAGCTGCCGTACTTGGTTCTCCATTGGCCTAGGCCTTCACCCCACTGCCAACCCCAGACGTGGTCTCCAGGGAAGCACCAATCCCCACAGCTAACCAGACCTGGGTGTAGAACAAGTCCTTTGTCCTTTTATTCAGCTAACATGTTGGGGTTTCTTTAAAAAGAAACTTTTAATAGGAAACCAAGGGAAACACCTCCTCCCAATTTAAATATGTGATATACACACATATACATATATATGTACACACACACACACACACACACACACACACACATTTTAACACAACCCATGGGCAGGTTCAGGTCCTCCCACTGGGCTGTTACTTCCTCCTCTCTAAAACCAGTGGGAGGGACTAGATGGTCTCAAGATTTTGTCAGTCCTGATATCCTGTGACTTCATGGTTAGCTTCTCAGGTGGATAGTTGGCTGGTGACTTTTGTTGGGGAGGACAGTACCCTAAAGACACAGCTATGGGAGGAGGGGAATAGGGTTATGCTGTCCTGCAAGCAGACCAGCCCTCTCCCCTTTATGACTTGATCTGACGGGGCCAACGGGAAAGAGAGACTTGCCCAGGAGCCTCCTCCAGCCTCCTTTCCCAGGCTCTAAGATGGCCCTGACCAGTCTGAAGACTATATGCTTCCTGTTGGGCCTTCAAGGGTCCTGTCCCCTCCCTTGGCTTCCCTGAGCCACTGGCTGTGGCCTCCTAGGCCCTGGCTCCTCCCTCTCCCCACTCCCTCCCCCCCAGCCAGTGGGACCCTCTGGAAAGCCCCTCACAACGCAACACAGGAAGGGGAGAGGGGAGGCTGTGGGTGAGTTCCTGCGGAGGCCCCAGCTCAGCTGTAGCTGTTGGAGCCTGTCATTTCCCTTCCTCCGCCCACCCAGCTGGGAGGCAGAAAAGTTTCATCACAGCTGAGTTGTTGTCCTTATAAGGGAAGGGCCTCCTGAGCCTTTCCCTGGCCATGGCTGGCTGGTGGAGAGCCTGGCCAGCCTGGGGTATCCTGCAGGTGCCAGCAAAGGTGGGGATGCCCCAAGCCCCAAGTCAGCCAGAGGTTCCCTAGGCTCAGCATCCATCTGAAGTCAGCGTCTCCAGAGAAAAGCAGAAAGGCCATGGTGGCCGCAGGCCAGGACCCCAGGGGATCAAATCCCAGGTCCTGGCACTAACATGTGGTCTCCTGGGCAAGTTGCTTTAAACTTCATGTTACTAACCTGTAAGTGAAGTGAACATAAATTCGTCTTCCTCATGAGGCCACTGTGGTAACGATGGGAGGTCAATGTAGGCCTGCCAAATAGGATGTGCCCTGTGAGGCCAGGCCACTGGGGTTTATTAAACATTGTCTATGAGGCAGGCCATGGGCTAAGTGTTCTGTGGCAAACCTGTGAAGAAGGGAGAATTAGCCCATTTTATAGACAGGAAAAACTGAGGCAGTTTGCCTAACGTCACTCATTCATGGCTAGGGCTTGAATCTCGTGTCTGCCTCCAAATCTGAAGCCATGGTTTTTTCTAGTTGTACCCTGCTACTTCCTCCAGGACTTTTGTTCCTTTAATAAAATTATGACAATAGGGAGGAATGTTCACCATCATCTCTCTACCACCTTCCCTCATGCTTCCCCCCAGACTCTCTTCATAACAACACAGAAATCTCTGCTTGAGTGAGCGGTGTGTGGCCTTTTCTGATAGCCAAGTCTTCTATTTCTGACATGTCTTGTGTCAGGGACACGAGAGTAAAGGTTGGAAGGCAGGAAGACAGGATTTGGAGGTGGGACAAAATACAATGGCTCCAGAAAGACAGATTCCAGGGCCCTGGCTCAGGTGGGGGCAGAGGGAGGGGCAATCCAGATGCTGCCCATCCCCCCAACAATCCCTCCCCCTCTGTCCTGGGTCTTGTCAGAATGTGGCCGCCTTGTGGTTTGTAAAACCCAGAATTGTAACTACCCACAGCACTTCAGGCCACTGAGATACTGCGGCCAGTAGTCAAAAAAAAAAAGGCCGCCTCTTCTCCACACAGGCCCCCAGCCCCCAAGACCAGAGGGAAGGTTGTCATCATATCCTTCCTCAGCCCTGTGGCTGGCCACTAAGACCTTCCCCGCAGCCGCCCTCTCCAAGGTGGCCTTCCAGAGGGAACCTCATTTTGGGGCCAGGGTTGTGGGACACCCCTATCAATAAAGGGGTTTCTCTCCCTTACCTTGGTTCCTTCTCAGAGATAAGGGACCTGTGAAGGTGAAATGATTCACCTAAGGTCCCCCAGTTCTGCAGGCCACTCACTCAGTGTGGCTGTGACACAGAGGCCAGTGGCAGGGGAATTCAGGCAGGACTCAAGGGTCATTGCCAGTCAATAGACCCTGGATCAGGTGCTTCCTGTTATGTTGGCCACCGGGCCTGTCCAGCAGCCCTCACAGGAGGAAGGGAGTCAGCCGTTGGGGAGCACAGCAGTGCTTTTTCACATCAGGAGTAGGGGCATTGTACATCTCCTTTTCATAGGTGAGTAGATTGAGGTCTTCGAGGCTAAGACTCACCAAAGTCTCTGAGTGGGACTTGAACTTTGGCAGTTTGAACTGAATCTCTGTACACTGGCCCAGGAGCTCCCAAAGAACACTCAGTGAAGCCCTGGGATCCTGCTAAGATGTATTAGGGGTGTGGTGGGCAGGGCCCAGACTTACCCCTAACCAGGACAGGCTCTGAGGTTAAAGTAACAGCTGGAATCATTTTGAACCATCATAGGAAACACCTGTTCAGGCACGAATCATCAATGAATACTAAGTCGACAGGGAAATTTTGATGAGGGGCAACATATTTATGCAGTCTTAAAATATCTCACAGATTGTTTATTAGTTGCAGGGGAAAAAATCATAACTATACAATAGAAAAATCAGACGCCTTGACCAGGAGATCAAAATTGACATCACCAATGAGGGATAAATGAAGGTCGTATGTCTCGGATGTGACGCTCTGAGAAGGACCTGCTCTTACCTATGTAGTTTTCTGGCTGAGAATCCATAACTTCAATCTAATTATGAGGAAATTTCACAGTGACAAACCCCAAGTGAGGAATATTCTATTAAAAAGCGGTGGCGGGGGGGGGGCGCTCAGTCGGTCGAGTGCCCGACTCGTTGTTTTTGGCTCGGGTCATGATCTTGGGGTAGTGGGATCGAGCCCTATATTGGGCTCTGTGCTCAGTGGGGAGTCTGCTTGAGATTCTCTCTCCATCTTTCTCTAAAATAAATAAATAAATCTTTTAAAAAAGGGGGTGGGAAGGAAGGGCTGTATTCTTCAAATGTATCCACATCACGACAGATAAAGGCTGTGGAAACATTTCGGATTAAAGGAGACTAGAGAGACATGTATGTAATATTTCAGCCTACACTGAAGGAAAAATATAAATGAGATTATTGGGTCAAATGACAAAACTGGAATAAGAGCAATAATAAGTATACCCGTGGTAAATTTTCTGAAGTTGTTAACTGTATCATGGTTACATAAAAGAATATACTTACTCTTAGGAAATGCTCACTGAAGTACTTAGGGATAAGGGACCATGAAAATGAATTCCTCAATGATTAGGGGAAAAAATTATATATGTTAAAGACAGAAAGCACTCAAGAGATAAACCAATGGGTCCATCTGATAAAAAAAACACATGGCTGTTCTTTGTACTGTTCTTGTTCTTGCAACTTTCTGTTTGAAATCATTTCCAAATAGTCTCTAAAAATGGAAAAGCGTTGTTATGACACTTAGCTCCCAGCCTATAGAAACAATGTAGGCAGGGGTGGGTAGGGGGCAAAAATTGGAGGAGGGCCTGGCTGAGTTTAGCAAAGATGGGGCCCAGCCTATGGGAGGGGAGCCCTAGAAAGACGCTTGAAGGACCGGTGATGCCACTGACCAACCACAGCCTACCCTCTGCTTCCTTGAGGCCAGCCAGCCCTGGAGCTCGTCCCCACACCAACAAACAGGCTTGCGGCAGAGAAGTTCCATAAAAAGGGATTTATTGCCAAACTTCAAGAAAGGCGCTTCGTAACAGAAGACATGGAATGCCACCCTCCTCGAGGAGTCAGGCAAAACAGCCCCTGCATATTCCCCATCCTTCTACCCCTCCTGTTGAAGCTAGCTTTCCCCTTGGGGCCCGGGCCACCACAACATGGGGAACCCATAGGAACCAATGGGTCACTGAGTTGGCCCCAGAGCTACTTGCTCAATCTGGTCACTTATCAGAGGAGGAAACTGAGGCTCTAGTCCCTGGAAAGAGGTGACTCGGCTAAAGCCCCAGCCAGCCCAGGCTGCTGGTGGGGGAAAGCTGTTCCCTAAGAGAAGACTGCAGGGGGCCATGTGATGTGGGCACCCGATGCCATACTGAAGGCAGATGGACACGCAGACTGTGGCATGGAAACCTAGTTTTGTCCACGGAGTGTAGTCTGAGGAGGCCAGTGGGGGCTCATGAGTCGGGAGATTGCTGTTCACCTCCACCCTGCCCAGGACAGGCTGCAGAGTAGACATCTGCCTCTCTTGATCCCTAGCCACTACCCTCAAGAACAAAGTAGAAGTACAGTAAAGAAGGCATTGACCTGCATTGGCAGGTCTCAGTGGGCACGACTGGTGATGGGGCAGTGGACAGAAAGGCTAGGGCATGCAGCTGTGACCCTCCTTTCTCCTTGTTCAGTAAATAAAAGTGCACATGCAGAAACCCCCTGAGCAGACCTGTCAGAAGCTGCTCCCACTCCCACAGGCCCCAGGGAGAGTGGCTGTGGCTCTCAGGGGGCTCTGCACCTAGACGGAGACTGGATGTGTTCCCAGAGCCAGGGACAACTGTGGGGGGATTGGGGGAGGGGAGTGGGACGGAGAGGGAGAGGCCCAGGCTGCAGGCATGGACCAGGAAAGAAAATGCCCCTTCCACTAGGAAGTTCAGAAGGAGAAGTCCATCTGGGGCCTGAGCCAGAGGGTTGGGGGGAACAGGGAAAAGGGAAGTTATTTCAGGCCCCAACATACCCCCATCAGCATTCAAACAAATGATTGGGATATTGGACCTGTGTGGGTTGAGGAGGAACCAGAGACCCAGATATAAATCCCATCTGGGGAGGCTCAGAAGTTGAGGTGGCTTCTCTTCTGAAGGTTGATTTATGATGAAGTATACACAGGGTTTTCTGATGTTGACATCAGAGCCATTCTCGGGCTCACCTCTATAGGAAATGTGCAAGGCTGGACACAGGCTGGTCCAGGGGTATAGACTAGACTAGGAGACCCTTCAAGCTTCTCCTCTACCCTGGAGTCCTCCTAAAATGGAGTCCTGCTCAACAGAGGGGAAGGCCTGCAGAATAGGAAACAGGCCCAACGAGGAACCACACATCTGATGGCTTTCTCACACAGCTGCCTCCCACCTGCCTGCACAGGCCCTAGCTGGATTCCAGGTCTCACTCTGCTGAAGGAAGGACCTAGAACTTGGACCCAGGGCCTTGGCAGCTACTTGCAGTAGTGGGTGGGGACGGTTGGTTATGGCTCGGAGCTGCCTCTGCCATAAGGCTCTGTGCCCGGAAACATCTGGACGTGGGAGCTGTGGGGGGGGGGGGGCTCAGCTGTGCTCTATTCAGAAGTCAGGAATGTAAACTACTGGGGATGGGAAGCAGAGATGATGTCACCCCCAGAAACCCCAAGTGCCGTGCTAAAGCCCTGGGGCAGTTCAGAACAACCATGCAAGCAACCAAGTGTGTGCTTCCAGCCCAAGCCCAGAGCCCAGAGCCCAGAGGCTAGGCCAGATAGCCAGATAGTGGCCCTGGGTGGCCCCTGGCCCCACTAGCCAGGGCAGGGCGGGAAGGATACCAGGAATCTCTGCAGGTCCTGGCCATACCCCCAACATGCCTAATGGCCCTTCTGCAGCCTCAGCAGAAGCATGTTTCTTGGCAGGGTTGGGCTATGATGGACTGGGCGGGCTAGGAGGGACTGTGCCCTGGCCCGGCAGGCCCTAGGGTGCACTTCTCCTGTAGAGGGTCACCAGCTCCTTCCGCTTCTCCTGTAGCCCATGTGCTTCCTGGCTCAGCTCTTCCAGATCTCTGATTTCCTGTAGGACCTGGGTGGCCTGCCTCAGCTGCTCCACAGCCTGGCTGAGCAATGTCTCAGCACTTACGGGGGCAGGCTCACTGTCCAGCACTTTGTTCAACAGTTTCTCTGTCTGTTCTGAGGCCACCTTCACCTCCAGCTGGGCCCGATACAGCCGTTCTCCAGGCTGCCGTGGACGCCGGGGCCCTTCCCCAAGCAGGTCCCCCAGGGAGGAGCAGCGGGGATGGAAATGAGATGGCAGGTCCCAGCGGGGCAGTGCTGTGGGTGTTGTTGCATCCTCTGGGGGAGTTTCTGGGACGCCTGAGGCCTGGGGTGGCTTGATGGGCTCGGGACTGTCATCCCTGCCATTCACTGAGATCTCCGCTGGGTCTGGGGCAGAGGTCTCAGAGGCCTCAGGACTCTGGACTGGCCCAGAAGGCCCCATCCCACTCATGGAGGCTCTCAGTTTCTCTGATAAGATCTTGGGTGGGGGTGTAGGGGGCTTCCCACCCTCCTTGGGCACAGCCTCAGGAGTCTCGGAGCAGGACACCTGGAGTTCTGTACTCTCAAAGTCAGGGGGATCCTTGGGGTTGGCATTCTCCCAGCTCACTTTCAGTTTGTCAGGCAGGACCCTGTTGGGGGGCTGCTCAGAGCCACTGTCCTCCTGCACTGGTGTCTCTGAGTCCTCTTGGCTCCCAGGGTGGGACTCAGAGCTTGCTGAGATAGGGGATGGGGCTCCCTCCCCAGCAGGGGTCTCCACGCTATCACCAAGGCTGGTCGTCTCAGGTGCTGGGGAAGGCTTGGCAGGAGGCATAGGGGGCTTCAGTATCTCCCGGGGCTGGGCTGCACTGACATCATTGCTGGGGGCAAACACCGGTGGCCCGCTATCTGGAACTTCGAGGTCCAGGCGCGAAAGCCCATCAGAAGCTGCGTTGGCTACCTGGTAGGGGACAGTATATGGGCGTCATCTTGGATGAATGGCCTTTGGGTCTGATGTGCCCACCCATAAGGGTATTCAAGCCTTCCCATCCAGGCTGCCCAGGCCCCCAGCCCCTCATTTTCTGCCCTGGCTTCCAAGGCCACGTGATTAGAAGCTGAAGTGATTCTCTGATGAATCCTCTCCTCTCCCTCACTCCCATAGAACTCCCTGTTTTGGAATCACAAGCCAGGAAGTCAGAGCCTAGTCCTCTTGGTGCCCCAGCCTGTGAAAGAGACTGCTTTTTAGTGGCAACTGTACTGGCCTGGGCAGCAGGGGACGTGGTTCCAGCCCTGCTTCTGCCCCCTTTCTGGCTGTTTGGTCTTGGGAGGATCCCATCTGTGCAACCACCCACTCAGGGGCGCAGTGGGACCAGGACTCACACATGGTCTCCCAAGTTGTCTGGAACCCACTAGCTTCTGCTTCCCCTCCCTGGAGACTGCTGTCTGATCGCCAGCCAGCCTCACACCCGGCCCTCCAGCCCAGTTCTCTGCAGCCTTTGACTGCCCAGCTGCTCAGTAGCTAGTGCCTACTCTCCTCATGCCGACAGATGTGGCCCCAGACCACAGCTGACCGCCAGAGGAGGACAGCTGCGCCAAGTAGGCAGCTGCCCCCCCACATGGCCCTAGGAACCCACAGGGACACCCAGCAGCCCCATGGTGATGGAGACCCTCCCAGGGAGCCTCAGAGGCCCTGGAGCAGGGCTGGAGGCCTCTCCCAAGGTCCCTCATGGTGGGGGACTTGGCTGGGACCCTCACCCCCTTTTACCATGCACGGATGATCTGGCCAACACATACGCTCACTCAGTCACTGGGATATGAGTCCCTCCCTGAATTCTTCTCAGAGGGTCTCTCCCTCCCAGGCCAGCCCTCCCCTAACACCTAGCCCTCCCCCTCAGGCACTCCCTTTCTCTCTGGTTACATCAGTCTTTCCTTCTGCAGGCTTTATTCCCTCAGCTGACAGGCATGAACAGGCTGTCTCATTTTAAAAACAAACTCTCCATGACCTTGGCCCCTTCCCTTCTCCCCTTCCCTACCATGGTCCCCTTCCCTCTGGCACCCCCAGCTCTGTACCCTTTTACAAACCTAAGCCAACTCCTTTTCGAGAAAATTTATGCAGTAAACGTCACCACCTGCCCCTTTCCCCAGTCCTGCCTTTGTGACTTGTGGCTGCCAACCTGGCTGATAACCCCCATGTCCTGTGCCCTTCTCTCTCCGGATGTGCCATTCACCTCTCTGGCTTCCTCTTCCTTGGCTCTCTACTGCCCGGACCCCACTCCCCAAATGTAGTATTTGCTGAGGTTCTTTCCTGGCCTCCAAAATTTTTCCCAACATCCACCCCCATCAGCAACACTGGTCTGAAAAAGGGCTCTTCCCTTACCCCTCACCCTGCCCATAACTTCTCCCAAATTCCCTGTTCCCAGGGCTTCCATTCAGCCAGTCGGCAGGCTTGGGTCTACCTCTGGACCACCCTCCCCTCCGTCTGGTCTGCTTCCGCTAGCACTGTATTCAGTGGCAAGCCCAGATGGCTCTTGCTTCCCAGTGTCTCTCCCATTGTCCCCTCCCTTTTCATTCCCTCCTGGAGTCTGGAGGGCCCATCTTCTTCCTCTTCTTGGCTCCTTGCCTTTCCCTCCGTCAACCCAACCCACCATACCACGGGCCTCAACTGACCTCTGGAACACACCCTCCCATGCATTCTTTCCCCAGCTCCAGCATTCAAGGCCTCCACAATTTCCTCCCCTCAACATACCTTCCTAGACTCATCTTCCCATCAAAGGGACTCGGTACACCCCAAACTCTCCTGTCTCAGCTCAGGTCATTACCTTGGCCAGGGGGTTCCCTCACATCAAGTCTGCCAACTGAAACCCTTCCCATCCTTCAAGGGTCGGCTCCAGTGCCAATGGGCCCTCCATGGTCTCTCCTGCCTGGTCTCTCCGAGCCCTCCTCTGTACAGAAGTTAGACACAACTCTGCCTGGAGCAGTCTGCAGACAGGTCTTTTCTCCAGGTGGAAGCTGAGCTCTGAGAGGCAGGGACTAGCCTCAGGGTCTCTGTTTACCTAGGGTACCCACTCTGGATAAGGCCAGCGTGCAGACTCAAGAAGCAAAGCAGGCATATCTACCCCCCAAGCACATGTAACACACGAGCTTCCACACACAGACACCGTGCATACCACTCAGGAAGCCCCAACTCCAAGAGTCCTCAGGAAAAAGGTGGCCCCAAGCTTGGCTGCCACCCTAAGGACCTGGGATCCCAGGCTCAACTGTCCTACCTAAGCTGGGGGCAAAGTCTTACCTCCTTCAGGTGGACTCTTGTAGGTGGACGGCGCCGCTGGCCCCCACGTACCCGGTCCCGTGTCACATGCTCCAGGGCACAGCTCTTGTCCACTTTCACCTGGGAAGAAGGAACAAGGTCATTGCCCCCCAGGGAGAGGAAGAAATGCCCAGGCATTAACCCAACTCAGAGGCAGGGCCCCACCAGAGGTAGAGTTCTGCTTTTCTTCCTGTCCCTACATTGCCTTTGTCATCTCTCAGCACTCTGAGGCTCTCCCTCTCTGCCTCAGTCCTTCTGCCTGGATATGGGCTACCAGCCCTCGCCCTTCAGTCTGTTGCAAATATATACAAGCAGCCCTGAGACTGCTGTTATGCTTAGCTGGGGGAGTGGGGAGAAGGCAGCCCAGGATCCCCTGGTGCTTGGCTTCCAGAAAATGCCCCCAGTCACTCTCCCAGTTCCCTTGGAAAAGAAAAAAGCCCAGGAAAGAGCAGGGCCTCTGCCCCTTTGGGCCAGGGTGTCTAGAGGACAGCATATCCTGTCTGATGGTAAGGAAAGATGGTCAGGAGTAGCTGGGAAGCAAAAGTAAATAAGATTGGCATGGGAAATCCAAACTCTGAATCCCGGCGCAGCCTGTCTTTGATGGGGAATGTGACTAAGACTCTTTAACCCTTAGTCCAGGCTCAAGGTCAGACCCACCCTGGGTGGGGGTGGGGCGAGGTTCCACAGTGTCTGTTCCTGACTGCTCCACCAAGACTGTGGGTTGACAGCCAGCCCACGTTCCTGTGGCCTCCAACACCCATGATATGCCCCATCACCCCTCACCCACGAAAGGGGGTATTTTTGCCAGCTAGTAAAGGGGTAAGCATAATGCAATCTCATAAAACATGACATAGGAGTCATGGCTGTGAGTCAGGAGACCTGGGTGTTAAGAGGGACTTGCTTGGGAAGATTCCTTCCCTCAGGTCTTAGTCTTCTGCAATCCAAGGGGTCAGTTTAGGTGACCCCCAGGACCATTTTAACCCAAATAGCTATGAATCCATGATGCCAAAGACAAATCCTCCCTAGATCTGGGCCCATGGGATACTCTGCCTACTGAAAGCCTGATCACAGCCTCTGTTGCCACAGGTCATACTACAGTACAGGGGGCTGGCTGGTCATTGCCGACAGATGGGGAGGCCCAAGGCCAGAGCCAGCCTGGCCTGGACTTGACTGAAATCTCTCAGCTCAGTCCTCCAGATCTCTCCGGCCTAGGCCACCAGCTGTTTTCAGCCGAGGCTGGGTTTAAAAGGCTGCATGGCTGTCACGAGTTAAATTCTACTTTATCACTCACTTTTTAATTTAAAACAAATTAATTTACTGACACCTCAGTTTCTTCATCCTTAAAATGGGTACACTACCATCTATTCTGAGGAGTGTTGTGAGTATTAAGTGAGGTAACAAGAGATGTCCCAGTGTTTGTAGCAGTGACATAATCAAGGGGTTGTTTGAGGCAGGGTGGGGGATCCTCCCTGAGATCACACATGGTGGGAAAGGGGACACAGAGCCATCCACAGGACTGCATCGCACCTCATCAAAAGCTTTGTTCTTGCCTCGGTTGATCCCTTCATTGAGGGCTTTGATCCAGGATTCCTTCTCCTCCCCACTGGTTGCTTGAAATTTGATGTCACTGACCTGCAGGGCACATGGATAGGGTAGATGGCAGATGTTTAACAGAATTCATATTTGGGGTCTTAAGAAAGCTTCCCATCCCAGATCCCAAAATCTGCCCTGGCACAGCTGGCCAGGAGCAAACTGAAACGACCCCCACAAAATGTCTGACATGGGGCTTCAGCGGGAGGGGAGAGGACAGATCCAAAAGAGAAGGGGCTGGCTCTCAGCATGATGCTGCCAGAGATCTGGATTGGAATCCACCTTGCCCTGTGAAAAGAGCCAAGATCTGGTCATACTCCATGTGACTTCCCCAGATCAGGCTGCCTGTTTCCTCCATAAAGTAGGAGTCCCAGTGTATGTCCACACCAGGTTGAGTACAGTGACAGAGGTGACAGGTGGGAAGGGTGTCCATTGGTGAAGACCCCCTGGAACCAGGGCCACATGCAGCTCCCCAGGGGTGAAAGTGAAAAAGTCTCAGGGTCTTCTTTCTGGCCTTGAATCACAGACTAAGAGAAACTGCCCTGGACGTCAATTCCAACCCCCTCATTGTACAGATAAGGAAACAGGCTTACAGATGGGATGGGAGCTGGCCAAGGTGACCTAAAGTAATTCCATGACTCCTGACACTACACCCTACCCCACCCCACCCCAGGGGTCCCTTCTCATCTCAGGCAGCAGCTCCCAGCTCATACATTAGAATCAGAGAGGCACCTGACTGACTCAGTCCATGGAGCATGAGACTCTTGATCTCAGGGTTGTGAGGTGTTGTTGTTGTTGTTGTTTTTAAGATTTTATTTATTTGTCAGAGAGAGAGCAAGTGAGCACACACAAGCAGAGGGAGTGACAGGCAAAGGGAGGCAGGCTCTCTGCTGAGCAAGGAGCCCAATGGGGGACTCGGTCCCAGGACCCTGGGATCATGACCTGAGCTGAAGGGAGACGTTCAACTGACTGAGCCACCCAGGCATCCCTCAGGGTTGTGAGTTTGAGCCCCACATTGGGTGTAGAAATTACTTAAAAATAAATTTTTAAATCTTGAACAAAAAAAAAAAAAAAAAGAAAGAATCAGAGGGCAGCTCAGAGAGCCCCCTCCCTGTCAGGCTCCAAGGTCAGACAGGAAATGGTAAAGCAGCAAGGCCACACAAACTGAGGGGCCACTTTGCACGGTGGACATCATAGCAGTAGGGCCGCTGAATCGGACAGAACACCTCTCACAGTTGGCTGACCTTGAGCCTTAGTTCCCTCATCTGTAAAAAGTCAAGACTGCCACAACCTGCCTCATGGAGCTGTGAAGATCAAATAAGTATCTATAGTGTTGAATCTCAGGCGCCTGGGTGGCTCAGTCAGTTAAGCGACCGCCTTCGGCTCAGGCCATGATCCTGGAGTCCCGGGATCAAGTCCCACATCCGGCTCCATGCTCCTCGGGGAGTCTGCTTCTCCCTCTGACCCTCCCCCCTCTCATGTTCTCACTCTGTCATTCTCTCTCTCTCAAAAGGATAAATAAAATCTTAAAAAAAAAAAGTTTAAAGTGTTAAATCTGGAGCTGGGCACAGAGTGAGTGCTCAGTAACAGGAATTACCACCATTGCCTTCCTTCTGACAAAACAGTCCCAGTTTCCTCATCTGGATAAAGGGATCATGCCTACCCAAAAGCAATGCTGAGGGAATTAAACACGACTAAAGCCAGGGCCCCGCACACAGTAGGTATTCAGTAAATACTTAATGAATGAGCCAATAAATAAATGAATTAGCCCACAGTTCCTTCCCTTGCCCCATTTTTGGGCCACTGCCCACTCTGACCTCAAGATGCCCTAGTTCTTGGTCGGGAGGGTCGCCAGCCTGCCCATCCCCCACCCTGGTGTTAGATAGCGCCTTCCCTCCTGCCACCCTCTATGTTATGTAACACCACAGTCTGCCTGGCCCCCGCAGCATCCTCGTTATATAACTTCCTCCTGGCTGCCGCCTCCTTCTCATACGGGGCCTTGGGTCCCACCCACCTCCCCATGCCAGGCACAGCCAAATGCTCATTTGCATGACCAGGGTAAATTCGATCCTGGCAGCAGATCTGCAGTTAAGTCAGAAACCCCAGGGCACCTTGGCAACTGCCGTTTAACCCAGACATCAGGGCTGTAGGGGGCTCAGGGAAGGACAGCGGCTACATCCAGGCTCTGCAAGGGCCCACCCAACCCTGTGACAGGGGCTGCCAGAAAGCAGCCCAGGGCCAGCCCCTTGGAGCCCAGCTGCTGCTCCTTCCCGCAGGCCCCGAGATGGTGGGGCCCCTGCTTAGTGCAGGATTTAGCATGCCGGAGAGCTGCAGAGGCATATACTTGAACTCAGCCATAGATGGAGCAAGAGGAGGGCAGAGAAAGAGCACTGCCTGAGGAGTCAAACTAAGAGTTCTGGTCCCACCAACCCACAACGCACAGGCCTCTTCACTACTCAGGGCCTCGGCGGGACAAGATCAGCACCACTGTGCCCGACCCAAGCTGCAGTTCTTCCCCACTAGCCAGCCCCCCTGAGGCAGGCTCGGGGATTGGAAGGGGGTCAGCCTCTGTTCTGTTCTCTTCTGCTCTGTGAGGGAGAAGGCCTCAGGAAGACCTATATACCAGCCAAAGGAATCCCCTAGGAGAGGGAATACATGGTTAAATGGAACCGAGTCCCACTATAAGGAACCTTGTTATCTTGGCTGAAGGAGCCAGGCATCCCACCCACAAGGGGGACCAGAATGGGGACAAATGGAATACCAAGAAGTTGTTCCTCTTGCCCCACCCCTGGCCCTGTGTCCCAAAGAGCCACAGGCCGCCCAGGTCCCTCTCAAGTCCTTCCAAGAAGCCCCAGGGGCACAGCCGCTGCAAGAAGTTTCACAGCTAACAGGACTGGCCACAGAATAGGCCCACATGACCTGGGAAAGGCGGGGGGGGGGGGGGGGGGGGG